>NC_134690.1:125458236-125545736 GCF_050947455.1 Rhinoderma darwinii
GCAGCATAGCATGCGAGCTACTCTGTTTCCGTAACTACCATTCGGGTCTATGGGACTTACGGAAACTGCGTAGCTAAGCGTAATTCATGGTCGGGAATCACACACGTCAGCCACAACACAGAGCGGTATAACAGGGTTTAGGGGGGCCCGTTTTAGAGATAGGTGCGGGTCCCAGAGGTGGGACCTGCATCTATCTGACAATTATGAGATGTCCTGTGGATATGTCATAAATGTCTCTGATGGCAAAACCCCTGTAAGAACTTGAATGGATCCATCTCAAGCCTTTTGGCACAAAATCAAAGGCCAGGGCATGAAACACATGCACATTCTACACGGCATAATTCAATAAAGCATGTCAATCAGGCAGCTCAAGGCATAAAGGTAACTGTCCTTACTGGTACTTAGGCCAGCTAATTAAAGGAGGCCAAAGGGTAGAAAAAAAATGGCATATAAAGTCCATTAAATGTGAAAACATTTTTGAAATCTATGATTACATTTTATTACTTGAAGTTACAGGCCTTTTTTGATGGTCCCTGAGTTACTATTATAAGTATGTTTTAAAAATTTGTACGTATATTTGTTTGGGTTCTGGGGGGGGGGGTATCCATATTTATGGAGTAATAAATTAATTAATTCTGGACAAACACATGTCTATGATTTATTTGTCGCATGGTAAGTGCAATTGAGACATATATAGGTCTTCTTGAAGTTACAGGCCTAAAGCCTGTAGCTGCACCACTCAGAGATTCTGATAAAAATGTTTTACTGTTCTGATATCTGGTGCAGTGATGCAATGGAGACCTTGTGTGAATCCAATTCATCAAGTACATTAACATCTTATTCAGTGGCGTAACTACCGCTATAGCAGCCGTAGCGGCTGCTACGGGGCCCGCAGCATGAGGGGGCCCGTGCCACCCGCCGGCACGGCCCCCCCTATTCTTACAGTACACAATGGAATGTCTGTGTGAATGTGTTGGGAAATAACATCATGACTTCATGGCTGGAGGCTCCACTAGCAGCCGCTATGGCTGCTACAGCGCGATGCCACTGAAGGGGTTGTTCCTACAAAAGACATGCATCCCCTATCCACAGGATAGGGGATACATGTGTGATCGCTGGGACGCCCAGCGATAAGGAGACCGGGGGACCGAAAGTCCCCCGAAGTTCTCCATGACAAACCTCGGACTTCCGGGGTCTGTCGGCAGCTCCATTGAAATGACTTGTGCACAGGTAGCGCTTGTGCGCATGCGTGACCAGCTCTCCTTTCATTTTTATTGAACTGCGCAGACCCCGGAAGTCCGAGGTTTGTCATGGAGAACTTGGGGGGACTTTCGGTCCCCCGTTCTCTTTATCGCTGCCAACGATCATCCATGTATCCCCTATCCTGTGGATAGGGGATACATCTCTTTTGTAGGACAAATTATAGGCCGTTTTTTTTGGGGGGGGTGGGGGGTCTATATGGCGCTATCTACAGGGGGGGCTGTATTGTGTTATCTACAGGGGGGCTGTATAGCGTAATCTACAGGGGGGGCTGTATGGCGTAATCTACAGGGGGGTCTGTATGGTGTAATCTACAGATGGGTCTGTATGGCGTTATCTACAGGGGGGTTGTATTGTGTTATCTACAGGGGGGGTTGTATGGTGTTATCTACAGGGGGGCTGTATGGCGTTATCTACAGGGGGGCTGTATGGCGTTATCTACAGGGGGCTGTATGGCGTTATCTACAGGGGGTGATGTATGGCATTATCTACAGGGGGTGCTCTATGGCGTTATCTACAGGGGGGTTGTATGGCGTTATCTACAGGGGTTGTATGGCGTTATCCACAGGGGGGCTGTATGGCGTTATCTACAGGGGGCTGTATGGCGTTATCTACAGGGGGGGCTGTATGGCGTTATCTACAGAGGGGATTTTGGGCTGTATGGCGTTATTTACAGTGGGCTGTATGGCGTTATCTACAGGGGGGCTGTATGGCGTTATCTACAGGGGGTGCTGTATGGCGCTATCTACATTGGGGTGTTTGGCGTTATCTAAAGGGTGTGCTGTATGGCGTTATCTACAGCGGGTGTTGTATGGCGTTATCTACAGGGGGTTGTATGGCGTTATCTACAGGGGGTTGTATGGCGTTATCTACAGGGGGCTGTATGGAATTATCTACAGGGGGCTGTATGGCGTTATCTACAGGGGGGGCTGTATGGTGTTATCTACAGAGGGAATTTGGGGCTGTATGGCGTTATCTACAGGGGGCGATATGGCGTTATCTACAGGGGGGCTGTATGGCGTTATCTACAGAGGGGATTGGGGCTGTATGGCGTTATCTACAGGGGGCTGTATGGCGTTATCTACAGGGGGCTGTATGGCGTTATCTACAGGGGGTGCTGTATGGCGCTATCTACAGGGGGCTGTATGGCGTTATCTACAGGGGGATGTGTATGGCGCTATCTACAGTGGGCTGTATGGTGCTATCTATAGGGGGCGCTGTGTTGCGGAATCTATAGGGAGGCACTATCTACAAGGGGGGGGGTTGTGTGATACCCAGGGGAAGGGGCCCCCAGGCAAAAGTTTGCTATGGGGCCCAGTCTTTCCTAGTTACGCCCCTGATCTTATTCCTACCTAACTTGGTTCACAAGGTTGCCGTAACATTATTGTACCTGACAGAAATAAAAAATTAATGTTATCAGAATCTCTCAGTAGTGCAGCTTTGGGTCTATAAAGGCAAGCAATCATAGCCTAGAAGTCAGATACCAAAGAACGTTTTTTATTTATTTTTATTGAACTCTTTAATTGGTTGTCTCGCTAAGACAAATCCTGTCTGTATAGGCCTAATAAGGCATATGGATGTCATGGCGGGTGTCCTCTGCTCAGGATCACCCTTTATCAGGGCCGCCATCAGGGGGGTATTAGGGATACTACTGTAGGGGGCCCGGCCAAACTTAATTGAAAGGGGGGCCCGGCAACTGCCGCGACTTGCCTTTGGTAGAAAAAAACAGGCCCCTGCAATGGGGCCTGTTCTTTTCACCAAAACAATGTCGTGAGCTGCGGGCCCCCCTCTCGTCAAACACCGCTGTGAGCTGCGGGCCCCCCTATCAACAAACACCGCCGCGAAATACCGCCCGCTTGCGCGCGATCGAGCGCGCGAACGACCGCAAGCACGCACCCACGCACGCATGACCGCAAGCGCACGCCCACGCGCGAACGACCGGGCGCGCCGGAACGCAACCCGCTCGTGCCCGCCGCCAACTGGGAAGGACAGCCACACGGGGACAGCGGCGCACAGTCTAGTTACCTGCTGGCCCGCCTCCGACTTCGCCTCCTCGTCCTCCTCCTCCACCTCCTCGTCCTCCGCCTCCTCGTCCTCCGCCTCCTCATCCGACTCTGCCTCCTCGTCTGACTCCGCCTCCTCCTCCTTCTTCTCCAGAGCGTAGCTGCGTAAGGAGAGGGGGAGGAGTCCAGTTCTTGCGCGGCGGCAGGAGTTCTACGATCCCCGCTATTTTCTGGAGCCTGGAGGTGAAGATCTGGACCGAAGACATCGCCTGACGAGGACTGGAGTGGGAGCAGCTCTTCTGACACAGTGAGTAAAATGGCTCAAAGTGCTGATTATGTATGGCCCTGTTTACACAGAGTATTTTGCAAGCCGAAAAAAATCTGCCTCAAAATCCCTTAAAGAATTTTGAGGCAGATTTTGACCTGCCCACAGTATCTTGCCGCGTTTTTTGCTGCATTTTTTGCCCGCGGCGATTGAGGACAGCATTTTCTGCCTCCCATTGATTTCGATGGGAGGTCAGAATCGGAACCGCGGCAAGAAAGGACGTGCTGCTTTTTCTTTTTTCCGCGACTGGCTCCCATTGTTTTCAGATTAAATCAATGGGAGGCGGTTTTGGAAGTTGTTTGGTGCTGATTCTGACGCAGTGTCCGAGTCAATATCAAGGCCCAAAAACTCTGTGAACTGGGCCTTATTGTTAGGGCTTATTCAGACGAACGTGTAATACATCCGTGCAACGCGCGTGATTTTCACGCGCCTCGCACGGACCTATGTTAGTCTATGGGGCCGTGCAGACTTCAGTGATTTTCACGCAGCATGTGTCCGTTGCGTAAAACTCACGACATGTCCTATATTTGTGCGTTGTTGGCGCATCACGCTCCCATTGAAGTCAATGGGTGCGTGAAAATCACGCCCAGCACTTCCGCAGCCGTATAAACTATGAATGAAAACAGAAAAGCACCACGTGCTACAAACATACAAACAGAGTGTCATAATGATAGCGGCTGCGTGAAAATCACTCAGCCACGCATCATACGCTGCTGACACACGGAGCTGTTATGGACCTTTTGCATGCGCAAAATGCCACGTTTTTTGCGCGCGCAAAAAGCACACGCTCGTGTGAATCCGGCCTTAGGGTAGGAACACACTAGGCATGAACACTGCGGATTTTATGCAACACGTTTTATTGTGGATAATCCGCAGCGTATTACAGTCGCAGCAGAGTGGATGAGATTTGAACAAATCTCATCCACACGCTGCAAAAAAAATGGACCTGCAGTGTGGCTTTTTAAGCCGCAGCATGTTAATTTATGCTGCAGAATCGCTGCTCCTCTGTTGCAGAAATGCTGCAGTTCTGCCACAAAAATCACAAATGAGAAAAAAAAAAAGGCACTTTTTTAAATTTATAAAAAAGTTTAGACTTGCCCCGGCCGTAGTCCTGGTGACGCGATCCTCTATTCTTAGCGCAGCCCGGCCTCCTGTCATGACGTTTCATCCCATGTGACTGCTGCAGCGGTCACATGGTCTACAGCCTCATCCCAGGAGGCGGAGCTACGTTCAGAAGAGAGAGATGCGTCACCTAAACTACGGCCGGGGCAAGTCTAAACTTTTTTTTTCCCTGCAGGATTCCCACAGCGGACAAGCCTCACGAAACCTGCGCCACTATTTTGTGCGGTTTTGCTGGCAGAATTCCCTGCGGATAAGCTGTGTCGTTTTACTCAGCATATCCGCCTAGTGTGTCCCTTATGATGCGCTCCTGGAGCTGCTGCCGGTCTCTAAATAGGCAGTTGGTCCAGTAGAATTTGGAATTATTTTTTTTTGTGAACCAGCTTAAAAAAATACAAAACTTTTGTGTTAGGGCCTGTTCACATCACCGTTCGCTTCCGCTCCGGGGTTCCGTCTGAGGTTTCCGTCGGGTGAACCCCGCAACGGAAAGTGAAAGTGACAGCACAGCTTCCGTTTCAGTCACCATTGATCTCAATGGTGACGGAAACATCGCTAATGGTTTCCGTTCGTCACCATTCCGACTGGTTTTCGAACGGAATCAATAGCGTAGTCGACTGCGCTAATGGTGACGGAAATGGAAACTGTGCTGTCACTTTCACTTTCCATTGCGGGGTTCACCCGACGGAAGCCTCAGACGGAACCCCGTAACGGAAGCGAACGGTGATGTGAACAGGCCCTAACACAAAAGTTTTGTATTTTTTTAAGCTGGTTCACAAAAAAAATAATTACAAACACTCTGTTTGTATGTTTGTAGCTCGTGGTGCTTTTCTGTTTTCATTCATAGTTTATACGGCTGCTGAAGTGCTGGGCGTGATTTTCACGCACCCATTGACTTCAATGGGTGCGTGATGCTCGAACAACGCACAAATATCGGACATGTCGTGAGTTTTACGCAGCGGACACACGGACACACGCTGCGTGAAAATCACTGACAGTCTGCACGGCCCCTTAGACTAACATAGGTCCGTGCGAGGCGCGTGAAAATCACGCACGTTGCACGGATGTATTACACGTTCGTCTGAATAAGCCCTAACAATAAGGCCCAGTTCACAGAGTTTTTGGCCTTGATATTGACTCGGACACTGCGTCAGAATCAGCACCAAACAACTTCCAAAACTGCCTCCCATTGATTTAATCTGAAATCAATAGGAGCCAGTCGTGGAAAAAAAAAAAAGCAGCACGTCCTTTCTTGCCGCGGTTCCGCCTCTGACCTCCCATCGAAATCAATGGGAGGCAGAAAATGCATTTTTCGCTGCGTTTTTTGTCTGCTGTCCTCAATCGCCGCGGGCAAAAAACGCAGCAAAAAACGCTGCAAGATAGTGTGGGCAGGTCAAAATCTGCCTCAAAATTCGGTGCGTGGTTCCAGGCGGTCGCGGGTGCGCATGCGCGGGAGTTTGCGGGTGCGTGCGATCGGTCGAACGGACGGCGGCGTTTAACGGCCCCCATGACGACCCCCATGCTACCCAGGGCTGCCATCAGGGGGGGTATTAGGGGTACTGATGTGAGAGGCCCGGCCAAACCTAATTGAAAGGGGGGCCCGCAGCTCACGACATTCTTTTGGTGAGAAAAAACGGGACCCATTGCAGGGGCCTGTTTTTTTTTCTACCAAAGCCAAGTCGCGGCAGTTTGCCGGGCCCCCCTGTCAATTAGGTTTGGCCGGACCTCTCACATCTGTACCCCTAATATCCCCCTGTGTACCATGATATAATGCTGGACGGAGTACCGTTAACAGGCGGTGCCACGGTAGGGGGGCCCAGAAAATTTAGCTGTAGGGGGCCCTGAAATTCCTGATGGCGGCCCTGCCCTTTATGAGCCAAAGTGGAGAGCAGATAATTTACAGTTTCATATAACCTCCCAGTTGGTACAGAGTTGTAGTACAGCACCAGTGGTGGATTAAGTAGACCATAGGCCCTGGGCTGTTCCACAAACTTGGCCCCGCCTCTTGCTCCTCGCCTCTGCAGCCATTTCCAGCCTCTATAGAAACACAAAAATTCAGACACCAATGCCCATACATTAAAGGGTTTGTCCGGGCACGGACCCTTTTTTTTATACTGATGATCTATGTGCCCGGACAGCCCCTTTTTCTCAGTTTAATAAATTCAGACCCCCAGACCAGATCCTAGAATACATACAGACCCCAGAATTTCTAAACAGACCAGACCCCCTAAACAAATACAGACCCCACAACAAGCATCCTAAATACAGACCTCGGACCAGACCCCTAAATACAGGCCCCAGATCTGACCCCCTAAACTAATAATGAACCCAGACCTGACTCCCTAAACTAATAAAGACCTCAGACCAGACCCCCTAAATACAGACCTCATAAACTAATACAGACCCCAGACCAGAACCCTAAATACTGACCAATGACCAGACCCCCTAAATACAGGACCCAGACCCCTTAAACTAATACAGACTCCAGTCCAGAGCCCCTAAATACAGACCCCTTAAACTAATACCGACCCCATAGCCGCTAAATATACACCCCTTAAACTAATACAAGCCCCAGACCAGACCTCCTAAATACAGACCCCAGACCACTTAAATACAGACCCCTGGACCAGACCCCATAAATACAGACGCCAGATCAGACCCCCTAAATATAGAACCCAGACCCCCTAAATACAGACCCCAGACCCCTTAAACAAATCCATCCCCTCATACTTACTTAGCAGCTTACCTCACAGTCTTCCCTCTCGAGTCTTGCCGCTGTTCTAGGACCTGTGGTCATGTGACCAGCAGGTCTCTAAACATTGACAAGAACTGCAGACATAAGTTAGGAGTCTGGTCTGGGGTCTGTACTTAGGGGTTCTTGTCTGTGGTCTGTATTAGTTTAGGGGCTGTGCATTTAGCGGTTCTGGTCTGGGGTCAGTATTAGTTTAGAGTGTCTGGTTTCTGTAGTTAGTGGCTCTGGTTTGGGGTCTGTATTAGTTTAGGGATATGGTTTGGGGTCTGTATTTAGGGGTTCTGGTCTCGGTCCGTATTAATTTAGGCGGTTTGGCCTGGGCTCTGTATAAGTTTAGGGGTCTAAACTGCGGTCTGTGTTAGTTTAGGTGGCCTGGGGTCTGTATTTAGGGGTCTGGCATCTGAATTTATTTAGGGGTCTTGGACTGTATTTATGGGGTCTCTATTTATTTAGGGTGTCTGTTCTGGGATCTGTATTGCTTAGGGTCTGGTCTGGGGACTGTAAGGTTGACATGCAAAAGTAAAAATGGCTGTAAAATACGGAGCTGTTTTCAAGGGTAAACAGCCTCTGATTTTCAGCCGTTTTTGAAACCACAAACGTTTTTTGAGGTGTTTTTTGCGGCCATTTTTTAAGCTGTTTTCTATTGACACAATTAAAAACGGCTCCAAAAACGGCTCAAGAAGTGACATGCACTTCTTTTTACAGGGCGTATTTTTTAAGCCCGGTGTTTTCAAATGGCCGCGTAAAAAACGCCTCGGAATGAAACGCCGTTTTTCCCATTGAAATCAATGGGCAAATGTTTGGAGGCATTCAGCTTCTATTTTTTTCCCTAAGGGTATGTTCATACGGCAAACTAAAAACTGCCGTAAAATACGGAGCTGTTTTCAAGGGAAAATATCCCCTGATTTTCAGCTGTTTTTAAAGCAACAAGCGTTTTTTGATGCGTTTTTTACGGACGTATTTGGAGCTGTTTTCCTATTGAGACAATGAAAAACGTCTCCAAAAATGATTCAAGAAGTGACATGCACTTCTTTTTACGGGGCGTTTTTTTACGTTTTGTTTTTACAAACGTAAATAATGTCCAGTCGGAACGAAACGCCATTTTTCCCCTTTGAAATCAATAGGCAGATGTTTGAGGCGTTCAGCCTCCATATTTATAGCCATTTTCGGGGAGTTAAAATAAGCCATGTGAACATACCCTAATAGTTTAGGAGGTCTGAGGTCTGTTTCCATTCCTTGGTCTGTTTTTTTTCTAGGGTGTGGTCTGGGGTCAGATTTTATGTAGGGGTATGGGTTCTGAATATATTTAGGGGCCTGGTTTGGAGTCTAAATGTATTTGTGTTTCTTTAGAGGCTGGGAATAGCTACAGAAGTGAGAAGCCAAAGATGACTTGGCAGGAAACTCTGCAGTGGTCAGGAGAAGCCATCTTGGCAACCTTGGCCAGATGGAGAAGAAAAGGAAAGAGAGTGTCTTTAATCCAAGTAGACATCACCTGTGAATACTGGATTTAAGAGGAGCTGTGACCTCTGCTGACATGTCTGTTAGGGTATTTTCACACACTTAACCAAAAATGTCTGAAAATACGGAGCTGTTTTCAAGCGAAAACAGCTCCTGCTTTTCAGACGTTTTTGTAGCAACTCGCGTTTTTCGCAGAGTATTTTACGGCCATTATTGGAGCTGTTTTTCAATGGAGTCAATTAAAAACGGCTCCAAAAACGTCCCAAGAAGTGTCCAGCACTTCTTTTTCGCGGGCGTCTTTTTACTCGCCGTATTTTGACAGAGACGCGTAAATTAAGCCTAGTAGGAACAGAACACCGTAAATCCCATTGCAAGCAATGGGCAGATGTTTGGAGGCGTAATGGTGCAATTTTTTCAGGCGTAATTCGAGGCGTAAACAGCCCGAATTACATCTGAAACCACTGCGTGTAAATATAGTGAATTTTTGTATTCCACAAAAAGTCTTGGTGTAGCCCAGGCCTACAGTAATTAACAACAGGGTGTTATCATTCTCATTGTCACTAGGATGTGACACTACACAGTCTGATACTGTCAGCAATGATTGGACACTATCAGTGTGTAGAGACACAACCCTTTGGCAAGGAAAATGGTAACATCCAGTTGTCAATGCTAGCACAAAAAGGTAATGTTGACTATAAACATGGTGTGGCAGGGCGCCGGTGAGGAGGGGCAAGTTTGGGGAACAGCTCAGGGCCAGTGGTCTACCTATTCCGTCACTGGTTGGAGTTCATATTGTTTCTAGGGGAGTATATATTTCCATAAAACGGTGCCTCACAGATGGCAACAAATGGCAACACATGGATTACTCTGTGTGCTGCCATACTGGTTCCTTGCACGTGGCTCTGCTGTGTGCATGAGTTCTTACTCTACTGCTAAATGCCAATGGTAAGGTTCTATGTCAGTGTCAAAGTGTGTACATACAATAAAAGCCGCTCCCATTTTTTTATGTATGCCACTGATGGTATGACATCACTGGTGCTGCTACTAGTACAATATAGTATCTTAAGGCCACATGGGACTCCCGAGCCACTTGTAAGGAAACACTAGTTGACTCTAAAGAACAGCATGCACATTTTTTTTTATTTATTTTACTGCTTCATTGATTGTTTTTTTATTGCAAACATTAATTTACAAAATAGAAAATAAAGAGAACATGGGATCCATTTGGGAACATTTAGTTGGTATTTATTTACCAAATGAACGTCAATTGATGAACCCAAATCGTGTCAGATTATCAGCAGTAAATACCAAAGTCAATCTGCTTTACATGCATTTATCAGTGTCCACCTCAGACTGGAGCGCAGACCATCATTCCATGCAATCAATGGGAAATCATTAATGAAGAGAATATCACACAAGACCGTAATATCTGTCTGAAATAAATATCAATATACGTACAACAGTATAATCACTGACAGCGAGCAAACAGTGATTATTCTGCTTCTGTCAAATGCTTGTTTGCTACATTCTACTACATAACTTCCCCTAAGGAAACATCTGCATATTTAGCATAATTGGAAGACAATTAATTAACACTCTTTTGTCAGTGGTAATAACAAAAGACACCCAATAAAATAATACTTTACACTTTATTATCGTGCCTCACTGTGGTAAAAAGGATGAAAAAAGAAGTTTTCAAAAGCATTTTGGATCTGCTCTGATGTTAAGTCTGTTTTTGATTAAGAAAAAACAAATCTTCTAAACCGGTTAATCTCTGTTGTTTTCAAGATGTTTGAATGAATGTATCAACTAACATCCGCTTTATGGTAAAATAAAACAAAGCATTTTTAGATGGAACTGAGCATAACGTAAAACCTTAATTCCCAGATTACTAGCTGCCTTAGCCGAGGCTTTTCAGTTCATTTCGGAAACACTAATATTTATTTGTAATATTTGTGGAGCCAGAACCCATAGAGCTGTGATGTGTGAGGGGATAGGTTTGATAAATACGCAGCTCTCTGAGAAACGACACATTTTTTTCATGCTTTCCTTATTGTTGTAAGGGTTTTTTTCTTGCCTCTAAGGGGGTCAGCAATGTGGAAACATAAAGGCCAATTTAATTTGTGCTTCTGTGGCTGCCAAGTATTTTAATTCAGACAGCTGTGACTGAAGAGTTAATATTTTACTTGTCAAAATCCAAAAGAAGGCCAGTGAATCACTCTAATTCTCATTAAGAGGCTTTCCCCCAGTAGCACCCTAATTCAAAATAATGAAAGTTGAGACTGAGTGCAATTCTAATAGCAGTTGAGACCTATCTTTTAATATTTTTTCAGTGATGGATTAGGGATCGGGGAAATTCATCTCAGATCATACAACCTAATTTAATAAAGGATCATTCCTAGAGTATTGCATTTTATAATAATGTCATTTAATGTGTCGTCTTCCATTTTTACTGTCCCCCATGTATGCTTATATGGTGGTATCACAGGAATAAACCTTTGAAGAATAAGTATTGTTTTCACTTTGGACAACTGAACAGTAAGTTAAGACCAGTGATGATAGTGGTTTTCCTCCTGTATGAAAGATGTATTGACAAACCTTACATGGTTAACATCATAGCACACTGTGTATCTACAGTTACTAAAGGCACATTACAGATATGTTGGTGGTGATATCACAAATGGCTGCTACCATCTAATAAAAGGCCTGTTGTGGTTGTTTCCTCTATCTGGATTTACATTGACAGACGTGACTGATGTTGTGTCTTATGAATAGTAGTCAAGCGCAGTATGAAGGCTGTACTACTGGGTAGGAGCAGGGCTATTGGAAACAGATGTATTCACTAGAAATGAACAAATTATTAATAAATACAGTCATAATTTAAAGACATAGCTGGGCTGGAAATACTTCCATAGACATATGTGTGCCACCTTTGACCTTTCTAAACTTGGACTACATAGCCAAATCATAGTAGTGTTGTACCATGTTAGCCATCTGGAGAGACAAGAACTTTTGTTGTATAATACCTTTTTTATTGCCTTTCTGAGTATATTGAAGAGGCAAGCTTTCAAGACATAATCCGTCTCTTCCCCAGTAATTCTATCTATCCTGACCACACATACATGAGGATGAGACCTAAGCAGTCTTAAACGCTTGCACCTGTAATCTACTAAGGTTGCCAATAAAAAAAGGTATCATACAACTACAATCAATGCCAAAGGATAGCAGTGAGGGTATTTCTTCTGGATGAGTCAACAATAGAGTAAACTTACAAGCGTCAGAGTTTATACTAAGCCCTTACTCACACGACAGTGTTTCCCGGCTGGGTGACGGCTGTTCATAAAACGACTGTCACCCGGCTGCTGTAGGAACAATAGACCCCCTAATGGGGCTATTCACACGACCGATTTTTTGATGGGCCGGGAAAACCGTCCGTCAAAAAACGGGACATGCCCTATTTTCGGCCGTTCGCCCGGCCGCCCTGCTCCCATAGAAGTCTATGGGGCAGGGTAATACACGGCCATCACCGGAATGTGTCACAAGTGACGGCCGTATCTACCGTGGCTCGCTCTCTCCTCACAGCGCAGAGTGCATGTGAGAAGAAGGAGTTTATGCCATTCGGACGAATGGCTGTACGCTGGAGGTAAGTTTCTACACTGTGTGGCAGGGCCCGGGTGTACAGCAGCTGGAAGGGAGCACTGCGCTGGCTCCCTTCCCCTGCTTGTTTTAAAAGCGCCCTGGCCCGGCGACACCTCCCATGGCCGATGGTGCCGCTAGCAGCTGTTGCGGCTGCTACTGCTGTAGCGACGCCACTATAGCAGAGCAGGGAGGTATCTCCCTGCTCTGCTATGTGCTAGCCCCACTTTAGCTCCCTGAAGGAGCGGAATCCCCCTGTGTGTTCGGGGATTCCGCTCCTGGACCGAACACTTGATGTCTCTGTCCATATCTGGACAGTGACATCAGGGGAAACTCCTGAAGCGGAATCCCCGAACACTCTGTGACCGGGTATTCCACACCAGGCGAAGCCAGTAACGTTCAGTAAGGGTAGTATATTTCAGTGAAATATATAAATAAAAACTGGACGTTTTTTGGAGAGCGCTACTTGATATGAAGAAAAGGCAGATGAGTAATCATGAGTTGATTTATTATGCAACGCGTTTCAACGCAGGACATGCGTCTTCGTCAGGCAAAGAAATCGGTATAACAGAGCAGCACAGTGTACAGTTTAAACTGTACACTGTGCTGCTCTGTTATACCGATTTCTTTGCCTGACGAAGACGCATGTCCTGCGTTGAAACGCGTTGCATAATAAATCAACTCATGATTACTCATCTGCCTTTTCTTCATATCAAGTAGCGCGCTCCAAAAAACATCCAGTTTTTATTTATATATTTCACTGAAATATACTACCCTTACTCTCCTGCGGCTCAATCACATTGATGCCGGTACCTGGATACGGAAAGCTGCAACCTATCTTCATCTAACGGACTTTTACATTAAGCTGTACCTTCCAGTACTAGCTTTTATGGTTTATCTTGCACCATGTGGCGCTGTGTACGTTTTTCTCTCTTCAGATAGTAACGTTCAGTGTCCATAAATGGACACAGACGACAGGGGCTTTTCCTGAAGTGGAATCACCGACCACATGGGGATTCCCCTTCAGGAGTTGCCCCTGATGTCACTGTCCAGATATGCCCGGCCCGGAACGGATGCAAAACGAATGCAAACCGGTGGGGAAAAACGGCCGATTTTATCGGCCGACACTCGGGCTCGGTTGGGACCCTGTCGTGTGAATAATGCTTTACCCTGTTTAATATACTTAATTACTGGTTTTATAAGGTAAGAAAAGCAGCAGTGAAAAACAGAGATTTTGGAATTATTTATTAGACAGACCCTCAGACTACCTAATACCCTATGCAGGCTCACTAAGTCTGTATTCACACATCACGTACTTGTTGCATATTTTAGTGTAGAGCTTTGAGCCAAAGTCAGAAGTGGATCTAGAAAGAAGGAGATAACTTCTTCCTTTATATTTTCCAATTCTTTTGAAACCACTTTTGCCTTTGGCTCAAAAAACTGCAATAAAATCTGCAACAAATAGGCAATGTAGTCAAATTATTTTTGGAGGCTGCTTAGCCAAGGTCCAAAACCCAGAGTTAAGCAGGATGGTTCTCTGTACTAGAGAACAGCTGATATTTCATTGCTGGAGATTTTCTAGTAGATTTAATTCAGTAGACTGCAGCAATGGTGTTTACTGGGGATAATCACGTTTAATTAATAAGCACATGACTGGGCTGTAAATCTACAGGGTTTTACACTTTTTCGGAAAGACAGGACAAATAGGAAAGGTGGTGGTGTATGTCTGTATGTGAGAAATGATATGAAGGCGAGTGTGAAAGAGACAATAGTGGGTGAATACTGTGAGGAGGTTGAAACCTTGTGGGTGGAACTAGAAAGGGAGGTAAACACTGAAAAAATTACTTTTGGTGTAATCTATAGACCCCCCAATATAACTGAGGAGATGGAAGTTCAGCTATATAAACAGATGGAGTCGGCTGCACAGGCGGGTACTGTAGTGATAATGGGAGATTTTAATTTCCGGGATATTAATTGGTGTCATGGTTCAGCTTCAACTGCAAAGGGGAGACATTTCCTCAACCTGTTGCAGGAAAATTTTATGGGCCAGTTTGTGGAAGACCCGACTAGAGGTGAAGCTCTGTTGGATCTGGTCATTTCTAATAATGCAGATCTTGTTGGGAATTTCAATGTTCGTGAAAACCTTGGTAACAGTGATCATAATATAGTTACATTTTACCTATACTGTAAAAAACAAACGCAGGCTGGGAGGGCAAAAACATTTAATTTTAAGAAAGCCAATTTCCCCAGGATGAGGGCTGCAATTCAGGATATGGACTGGGAAGAACTAATGTCAAATAATGGAACAAATGATAAATGGGAGATTTTCAAATCTACTTTGAGTTATTATAGTGCAAAATTTATTCCTATAGGTAACAAGTATAAACGACTCAAATTAAACCCCACATGGCTTACACCTTCCGTGAAAGGGGCAATACATGACAAAAAAAGGGCATTTAAAAAATACAAATCTGAGGGTACATCTGCAGCCTTTGTAAAATATAAAGAGCTTAATAAAATCTGTAAAAATTTAATAAAATTAGCAAAAATACAAAATGAAAGGCAGGTGGCCAAGGATAGTAAAACAAATCCCAAAAAATTCTTCAAGTATATAAATGCTAAAAAGCCAAGGTCTGAACATGTAGGACCCCTAGATAGTGGTAATGGGGAGTTGATCACAGGGGATCAAGAGAAGGCAGAGTTACTAAATGGGTTCTTTAGCTCTGTATATACAACAGAAGAAAGAGCAGCTGATGTAGCCGGTGCCAGTGCTGTTAATATATCAGTTGATATACTGAATTGGATGAATGTAGATATGGTCCAAGCTAAATTAAATAAAATAAATGTGCACAAGGCCCCGGGACCAGATGGGTTACACCCTAGAATTCTTAAAGAGCTTAGTTCAGTTATTTCTGTCCCCCTTTTCATAATATTCAGAGAATCTCTAGTGACTGGTATAGTGCCAAGGGACTGGTGCAGTGCAAATGTGGTGCCTATTTTCAAAAAGGGCTCTACGTCTTCCCCGGGTAATTATAGACCAGTAAGCTTAACATCCATCGTGGGGAAAATGTTTGAGGGGCTATTGAGGGACTATATACAGGATTATGTGACAATAAATAGCATTATAAGTGACAGCCAGCACGGTTTTACTAAGGACAGAAGTTGTCAAACTAACCTAATCTGTTTTTATGAAGAGGTGAGCAGAAGTTTAGACAGAGGGGCCGCTGTGGATTTAGTGTTTTTGGACTTTGCAAAGGCATTTGACACTGTCCCCCATAGACGCCTAATGGGTAAATTAAGGACTATAGGTTTAAAAAATATAGTTTGTAATTGGATTGAGAATTGGCTCAAGGACCGTATCCAGAGAGTTGTGGTCAATGATTCCTACTCTGAATGGTCCCCGGTAATAAGTGGTGTACCCCAGGGTTCAGTGCTGGGACCACTATTATTGAACTTATTTATTAATGATATAGAAGATGGGATTAATAGCACTATTTCTATTTTTGCAGATGACACCAAACTATGTAATATAGTTCAGTCAATGGAAGATGTTCATGTATTGCAGGCAGATTTAAACAAACTAAGTGTTTGGGCGTCCACTTGGCAGATGAAGTTTAATGTAGATAAATGTAAAGTTATGCATCTGGGTACCAACAACCTGCATGCATCATATGTCCTAGGGGGAGCTACACTGGCGGATTCACTTGTTGAGAAGGATCTGGGTGTACTTGTAAATCATAAACTCAATAACAGCATGCAGTGTCAATCAGCTGCTTCAAAGGCCAGCAGGATATTGTCGTGTATTAAAAGAGGCATGGACTCACGGGACAGGGATGTAATATTGCCACTTTACAAAGCATTAGTGAGGCCTCATCTAGAATATGCAGTTCAGTTCTGGGCTCCAGTTCATAGAAAGGATGCCCTGGAGTTGGAAAAAATACAAAGAAGAGCAACGAAGCTAATTAGGGGCATGGAGAATTTAAGTTATGAGGAAAGATTGAAAGAATTAAACCTATTTAGCCTTGAAAAAAGACGACTAAGGGGGGACATGATTAACTTATATAAATATATTAATGGCACATACAAAAAATATGGTGAAATCCTGTTCCTTGTAAAACCCCCTCAAAAAACAAGGGGGCACTCCCTGCGTCTGGAGAAAAAAAGGTTCAATCTGCAGAGGCGACAAGCCTTCTTTACTGTGAGAACTGTGAATCTATGGAATAGCCTACCACAGGAGCTGGTTACAGCAGGGACAGTAGATGGCTTTAAAAAAGGGTTAGATAATTTCCTAGAACAAAAAAATATTAGCTCCTATGTATAGAAATTGTTCCTTCCCTTTTCCCGTCCCTTGGTTGAACTTGATGGACAAGTGTCTTTTTTCAGCCGTACTAACTATGTAACTATGTAACTATGTATAGGCAGTTGTGGAAAAATGCTGCAAAGTAAGGGCTTGTCCACACACAATGGAATTGTTGCAGAAAGTTTCTGCAGCAATTCCGTTGAAAGTCACAGACTTTCCGCTTCGGCAAAAATGCCCCATTTCCTGAATTTTTTTCGGCAGAAAATGGTGCGTATTTTGCTGCATTTTTCTCAGTGCTGGGAGATGTTGACATCTCCCTTGAAGAACGCAGCAATTCTGGCCACTTTCCGTGGCAGGAATTGACATGCTGCAGTCTGAAAAATACGCACCGCAGGTCAATTTCTGCTCTGAATTTTTATGCAGCGTGTGGATGAGATTTGTTAAATCTCATCCATTGTCCTGCTACTGTAATTCTGGCCCGAAAAAATGTGGCAATTCCACAGCATGTGGACGAGCCCTAAGAATGCTTTCAAAAATAGAAGCGTTATTAGTTTTTTATTAATTAACAAAATACAAACTGAATGAACAGAAGAGAAATCTTATTCAAATTAATATTTGGTGTGACCACCTTTGCCTTCAAAACAGCATCAATTCTTCTAGGTACACATGCACAAAGTCATGGTTAGTGTAATATTATAGTTAGGTGTATGAATAACCAATTATGCCAAACAGGTGATAATGATCATCATTTTCATATGTAGGTTGAAACACAGTCATTAACTGTTATGCAGACAGATATGTACGAGGCTTAAAACTAGGTGAGGTACAAGCAAACCCTGCTACAAAGGTGAGGTTGTGGAAGGCTTTTTTATGTCACAGGTCCACCATGGCAAGACTGATCACAGCAACAAGACACAAGGTAGTTATACTGAATCAGCAAGGTCTCTCCCAGGCAAAGATTTCAAAGCAGACTGGGGTTTCTAGATGTGCTGCTTTTGAAGAAACACAAAGACATGGGCAACGTTGAGGACCGTTGACGCAGTGGTCGGCCTAAGGAAACTTAATGCAGCAGATCAAAGACACATCATGCTACTTTCCTTAGAAATGGGAAGATGTCCAGCAGTGCCATAAGCTCAGAACTGGCAAAAACCAGTGGGACCCTGGTACACCCATCTACTGTTCAGGGAAATCTGGACAGAAGTGGTCTTCATGGAATAATTTGGCCAAAAAGCCATACCTTTGACGTGGAAACAAGGACAAGCAACTCAACTTTGCAAGAAAACATAGGAACGGGAGCGCAGAAAAATGGCAGTAGTTGATCTGGACTGATTTGAAATATTTGGCTGTAACAGAAGGCAGTTTGTTCGCCGAAGGCATGGAGAGCGGTACAATAATGAGTGTCTGCAGGCAACAGTGAAGCATGGTGGAGGTTCCTTGCAAGTTTTGGGCTGCATTTCAGCAAATGGAGTTGGGGATTTTGTCAGGATTAATGGTGCCCTCAATACTAAGAAATACTGGCAGATTATTATCCATCATGCAATACCATCAGAGATGCAACTGATTGGCTCCAAATTTATTCTGCAGCAGGATAACAACCCCAAACATGCAGCAAATGTCATTAAGAACTATCTTCAGAGTAAAGAAGAACAAGGAGCCCTGGAAGTGATGATATGACCCCCACAGAGCCCTGATCTCAACATCATCGAGTCTGTCTGGGATTATATGAAGAGACAGAAGAATTTGAGGAAGCCTACATCCACTGAAGATCTGTGGTTAGTTCTCCAAGATGTTTGGAACAACCTCCCTGCTGAGTTCCTTCAAAAACTGTGTGCGAGTGTACCTAGAAGACTGGATGCTGGTATGAAGGCAAAGGGTGGTCACACGAAATATTGATTTGATTTGGATTTCTCCTGTTTATTCACTTTGTATTTTGTTAATTGATAAAAACTATTAACACAGTACTGTATACATCTAGATAGATAGATAGATAGATAGATAGATAGATAGATAGATAGATAGATAGATAGATAGATAGATAGATAGATAGATAGATAGATAGATAGATAGATAGATAGATACTATATATGTATGCTTTTATTTTTAAATTATTTCATCTTGACCAGAATTACAAAGCTAACATTTACACAATTAGAGCAGTAGGATAAATAAAGCAGAATACATAGTAAAACTTTGCATGGTAGTGCAGATTTATACCACTCAGGGTCTATAGAAAGTTAAGTGACAAGCCCCATGAGCACTGTAATAGCCACAATTAGTCATTGTCACCCATCTGTAGTTACCGTGTAAGTAAGATGCTGCAGAAATTGATCAATAGCATATGGCAATGATTGTGCAGGTGGAAGCTCTTTAAATATGTGGTTTTTCTGTCAGATTTGCAAAATTTTAAATGCCCCCCCACCCAGCTATTATTATTATTAATATTAATGTACTTAATTTTCATTGCTCCCACATAGTTTGTAATACTGCACAGTCAGGGAGACACATTTATCATGCAGGTTATAATTATTAATTTATGTCCTGTTGCTTATATAGCGGAAACATATTCTGCAGCCCTGTCACTCACATTAGTCCTTGTCCTTAATGGGGCACACAAAACAGATTAGCTATCTCATACACACACAAACGAGGGCGGATTTCATAGGAAGACAATTTACCTTCTAGTATGTGGTTTTTTTTGGAGTGTGGGGGGAAACCCAAACAAACAAGGAGAGAACTTACAAACTCCATTCAGATGTTGAACTTGGTAAACAAGACTTCTATAATATAAAAAGAGCAGGGTGAAATCATAATAATTGTACAACTGGCTCAAATAAATCATGATCATCACACAACCAAGATGATGGTATACTTTACACATTTTGGAACTCCCTATGACATCATCACTAAGGTAGGTTGACTAAACTAGAGGTTAAATACTCCACAGAGTTAAGGGTTAAATAAAAAGTCAGGCCTCATGCACACGACCGTATTTTTTCCCACCCGTAAATACTGGCGTAAATACGGGTCCGGTGTCACACGTATTCCACCCGTTTTGCACCAGTATTTACGATCCCGTGCTCGTAAATATGGGTCCGGTGTCACACGTATTCCACCCGTATTTACGAGCACGTTTTTGGCGGCAAAATAGCACTGCACTAATCGGCAGCCCCTTCTCTCTATCAGTGCAGGATAGAGAGAAGGGACAGCCTTTTCTGTAATAAAAGTTAAATAAATTCATACTTACCCGGCCGTTGTCTTGGTGACGCGTCCCTCTCTTCACATCCAGCCCGACATCCCTGGATGACGCGGCAGTCCATGTGACCGCTGCAGCCTGTGATTGACCTGTGATTGGCTGCAGTGGTCACATGGCCTGAAACGTCATCCAGGACGTCGGGCCGGATGTCGAGAGGGACGCGTCACCAAGGCAACGGGCGGGAGACCGGACTGGAGGAAGCAGGAAGTTGTCGGTAAGTATGAACGTCTTTTATTTTTATTTTTTACAGGTTTATACTGATCGGTAGTCACTGTCCAGGGTGCTGAAAGAGTTACTGCCGATCAGTTAACTCTTTCAGCTCCCTGGACAGTGACTATTTACTGACGACGCTTAGCAGCGCTGCCGTAATGACGGGTGCACACATGTAGCCACCCGTTATTACGAGAGCTCCATAGACTTCTATGGACTGTCCGTGCCGTTATTACGGCCTGAAATAGGACATGTTCTATCTTTTTCAACGGCACGGGCACCTTCCCGTGAGAAAACGGGAAGGCACCCGTCGCCAATAGAAGTCTACGAGCCAGTTATTACGGGTCGTGATTACGACCCGTAATAACGGGAGTTTTTACGGTCGTGTGCATGAGGCCTAAGGCTGTGTTCACACGACAGTGAAAAAAAAGTCCATTAAAAACTGATCAACTGTCAGTATTTCATGGCCATTTTGCATCAGTTTGTCTCCAAATTTTCATCCATTTCCAGTCCGTCTGTCCGTTTTTAATGGCCGTTTGACATCCATTTTGCATCAGTTTTTCATGGCCGCTAAAAAATCTGATGAATTTCGTTGGTCAGGCTTTTTTTGTCCCAGCCCCCTGAAAACACCCAAAAGAAGGTCACATGTTCACCTAGACACTATTTACAGCCTCCCTGTATATGATGCCACACCTCCCTGTATATGATGCCACACGCCTCCCTGTATATGATGCCACACACCTCCCTGTATATGATGCCACACACCTCCCTGTATATGATGCCACACACCTCCCTGTATATGATACCACACACCTCCCTGTATATGATGCCACACACCTCCCTGTATATGATGCCATACACCTCCCTGTATATGATGCCACACAGCCTCCCTGTATATGATGCCACACATCCTCCCTGTATATGATGCCACACAGCCTCCCTGTATATGATGCCACACAGCCTCCCTGTATATGCCACACTGCCTCCCTGTATATCATGCCACATGCCTCCCTGTATATGATGCCACACAGCCTCACTGTAGATGCCACACAGCATCACTGTAGATGCCACACAGCCCCCCTGTAGATGCCACACAGCCCCTTGTAGATGCCACACAGCCCCCCTATAGATGCTACACAGCACCCCTGTAGATGCCACACAGCCCCCCTGTAGATGCCACACAGCCCTCCTGTATATGATTCCACATAGCCCCGATGTATATGATGCCAGGCAGGCTGATATAAATGCCCTACATATTCACCGATGCAGCGCTGTCTTCTTCAGTTAAGGTCTCTCGTCTTCACAGGTTCTGCGGCAGCTCGATGACATACTCACCGATGCAGCTCTGTCTTCTTCTGGTGTGGTTGCTAGTGTCACGGGATCTGCGAAGGCGGCGCGATAACCTCATCACGCTGCCTTCGCAGAACCCGTGAGACTGGCAACCATACCAGATGAAGTCGGCGCTGCATCGGCGAATCGGTGAGTATGTGACATCGCGCCGCCGATAGCCAGCAAGGGTACTAGTAGTTCCCTTGCAAATCCCCATGTCACAGATCTGTTTTTAACGATTGTTACATGTATTGACAGCCGTTAAAAATGGATCCATCGACTTCTAAGGGGGAGATTAGGCCGTTAAAACGGCCAAAAATAGGACATGTCCTAATTTTTGACGCCCATTATTCACGGGCCGTATAAAAAACAGCCGTGTGAATACACACATAGAATATCATTGTTCTGACAACGGTCGTGTGAATAAGGCCTAACACAAAATATATGTATTCTGTCATTGGACAGGGGTTCATGATCCAGCATCTTCCTAAATAGAATTATCAATAGTGGTAAGACTACAGATCTGCACAGACTGAAAAGAGACACCTGTCAAGGTTGGGACTACTAAGGATTAAACACCTGCAGATATTTTAATTCAGACTGTAATGGCCTGTCTTTATTATTTACTTGCCATTGGCTACATATTCTGGAACACTGTATACAGATTATATTAATTCACATCAATGCCATTTACAGATTAAAGAGACTCTCCAGTTATTTCTTTTTTTTCTCTCCATATTATTCTCCTTACATGTACCTGATTCTCCCCATGTACCTGATTAGTGTGGCCTTTTTTGCATTATTACATTTGGTATAAGAATATGCACTAACAATGTCTGGAGCCTGCAGACTATATAGTGAGCCCCAGCTCTGTGCTTCAAGGGGTTGTCCAGGATTACAAAAACATTGCTGTTTTATTCCAAAAACAGCGCCACACCTATCCATGGGTTGTATCTGGTATTGCAGTTCAGCTGCATTGAAGTGAATGTAGCTGAGCTGTAATACCACACACATCCTGTGGGCAAATGTGGCACTGTTTTTGGAAGAGAGCTACCATGTTTTTCTAATCCATGACAACACCTTTATGTTTTAGGGTATGTTCACACGGGCTATTTTCGGTTGTTTTTCGGCCGAAAAATGGCCAAGAAATCGGAAGCAGAACGACTCCAAACATCTGCCCATTGATTTCAATGGGAAAAACGGCGTTCTATTCCGATAGGCCGTTTTTTTACGCGACCGTTTTGAAAAACGGCCGCGTAAAGAAACGGCCACGAAAAAGAAGTGCAGGTCACTTCTTGGGACGTTTTTGGAGCCGTTTTTCCTAGACTTTATTGAAAACGGCTCCAAAAACGGGCGTAAAAAATGGCGCGAAAAACGTGAGTTGCACAAAAAAAGTCTCACAATCAGGAGCTGTTTTCCCTTGAAAACAGCTCCGTATTTTCAGACGTTTTTGAGTTTGCGTGTGAACATACCCTAAGAGTAATGGGATGGTCCCCTTGTTATAAATGACTTGCTATTTTTTATATAAAATTATTTAGGCACACATAATACTACTATCCTGCGTAAGTAGTCATGCTGCAACCGATCATTTATTCGCACAGACCTCAGCTAGTATTTTTAACTAAACAATGTAAGCAAAAACTTCATAATGGAGAAGTCAGAGAGAAGCAACATGGCTGCTAGGCTAGAAAACCAAAAGCTGGATATTTCAGAGAGTTAGGGTATGTTCACACGCAAACTCAAAAACGTCTGAAAATACGGAGCTATTTTCAAGCGAAAACAGCTCATGAATTTCAGAAGTTTTTGTAACAACTCACGTTTTTCGCGGCGTATTTTACGGCCGTTATTGGAGCTGCTTTTGAAATGGCGTCAAGGAAAAACGGCTCCAAAAAACGTCCCAAGAAGTGTCCTGCACTTTTTTTTCGCGTGCGTTTTTTGACAGCGACGCGTAAAATTAAGCCTTGTGGGAACAGAACACCGTAAATCCCATTGCAACCAATGGGCAGATGTTTGGAGGTGTAATGGTGCCGTTTTTTAAGACGTAATTCGAGGCATTAATGGCCCGAATTACGTCTGAAACCACTGCGTGTGAACATACCCTAAGTGTATTTCACTATTAAGGCACATTTAGGCGTGGTGCAAATTTTCCACAGTGTATTTGGCTTCAAATTTATGGCAAATACTCAACAAATCTGCGACAAAATTAGCATGTTTGAGGATTTGTCCTGTCGTGGCGGATTTCGCAGCGTTGCATTGCAAAGGCTGAAATCCGCAATGGAAATCCGCTGCTTCTCCGCAACAGACTGTGCATGCTGCAAAATGTAAATTCCACATCTCAAGCTGGTTTCTGAACAGTTGTTTTCTGCAAGGTCTGCACTAACTTAACTAAAAAGTAACCAGAGGAAAAAAGTCTGCGGATTTCTCGTGCAGCCCATCCGCGGTGGAAGTCAGGAGCAAATCCACCGCGTCTGAATGTGCCCTAAAATAGGACAGGGGATTGTATATCAACATGTAACTGTTGACAAGGGGATTTATAGATGATGGCTGGAGTGCTTCTTTAATTTCCCTCTATCAGATACGCAAACATTAGGGTGAATTTCATGAAAAAGTAATTGACCTCTGAGTATGCTTTTGAATGGAAGGGTAATTAGGCTGGGTTCACACTGTGCGTTTTTGTTGTGTTTTTAACATTCATTTGTGTTTATGAACACTCATTGAGAGACATGTCAGATTATCTACCAAAACAAAAAAACGCTTTTTAAAAACGCAACAAAAATGCTCAGTGTGAACCCAGCCTGAAAGTACCTAAATGACAGCCGCATAAGCATAGACAAAATGCATAAACTTCATGCATGTTGGCCTGGTAAGTTTCAAACCCATCACCCCATTGCTGTAAGAATAACTACTGAGGCCCCAAGCATTTATAATCTACAGAGAGACTGGAAAAGATTATTTATAGAAAGTAATTTATTTCATAAGGCATTATAAACTATGTCTGAACAATCTTATTAAAATATTTTATTTGTCTATTATATGTAGTTCTCATTTCAGACTTTGTAGCTCTAGACAATACAACCCCATGGCCTCTAAAAGAACAGAATGAATATTGAAAATGACATCGAGTTTTATTTGCCATATTTGATATTAAAACTGTGGTACTCTAAAACCACACACATACTGAAGGGATGGGAAAGTCTTTACATTTTCTAGTGACATTCGAACCATGGGACCAAAGGTTGAGACATATAAAGAAGTCAACAAAGCCACAAATTGCCTTAACACCCCAAAGGATAGAATATATTTTACAAGTGCCTATAAAATGTATATGCATAATTGTATGCTAAAGCATTGCTTGAGTAAAATATTGTGGTTGATATTTGTTTTATCTGTATAGTGCTATATGTATTAATAATAAATAGGAAAAATAATTATTTACATAATTGGTGTTTAGAATTATTAATTTATATTGAATGGCAGTAAAACGTGGTTTAGTGCAATATTACATATTAAATTAGGAATTATGAGCAATTTAATAATATAGTGTTATCCCTTTTTACAAGAGGGAATGATCATTTATCAGAGTAGGGCAGTAGTGGGGAAGTCAAGTCCTCTATGCTGACTTATCAGCACTGCAAGCAGAATTCAGGACCTGTACTTTGATTATAGAGCGGTATAGCGGCAGAGAATTTGTTTTGCCACTACCCTACTCTATTATCAGAATCTCTTCTATTATCTGTCGTACATGTCCCTGAGATATGTCAGAAGGTGTCATTAAACATTAAAGTCCCATTGATGTCAATGGGACAACTTAGATTAGAAGACTTCAGAGCTAAAGGCACAGAGCTTGGAAAAGAGCTGTGGGCCACTAATTCTAGCGTTTCATGTGTCCTAGCTTTCTGGCCCCCACCAATAACATCTTTTGGTTTCTCTATGACATTTTAGAAGAAGTAAAAAGGTCAACACTCACATTAAGTATTGGCTATAAATTAGCTACGTATACTTGAAATCTCTAAATTTTTACAGTAGCACAAAACTTCTATTTAGGTTATCATCTTTAGGCCTAAAACATGTGAGTAAATATGACCGCTTTTTAAAATCTCCCAAATGTATGGAGTAGCACCCGTAGTAGTATGTGAGATCTTGCTACACCTCCATATGCCTCTGTTTATAATATATAATACATAGGCATACAGAGGGTCTTGTTTTTGTCGGATGCTGTATGAATCTGAAAAAAAATGAATAGGGCTATGCTGCACCCGATGCGATATTATGGGGGTATTCTCCTCTAGAAGCTTTTCTTCTGTGGGAGAACTTCAAAATACGGGACCATGTGGCGTATTATACAATAGCACACAGTGTCTAAGGTACAGGGACTTCATGTTCCGCTGTACAAACTCATGCACACAATGTGCTTGAGGACTAATGTTGCCTGAGTAATGGCAGATATAGTATATTGGGGAATTTATTAAAACTTCTATCAATATCTGTCACTAGATCAAAATAGAATATAATCAGACCCATGAAATCCATATTTGCCCACGAAATGGTCCATAAAATGGGTGGAGTTTATGTTAATTAGCACTTAAAGGGGCATTTGGTGTTTTTTTTAGTTTTGTGTGTGCTCTCAGGTGATAGGAAATAGGGGTTAACACATCACATGATTAGGGGTTCAAATGTTAGTCAGTATTAGAGATGAGTGAACTTATGAAAAGTTCGGTTCGGCTGGTTCGCCGAATTTCACGAAAAAGATCGATTCGGACCGAACTAGTTCTGACCGAGCCTGTTATTTCCGTGCGCCGAGCATGGTACTGTCCAGGGTGCTGAAAGAATTTATGGGCTGCACTAACTCTTTCAGCAACCTTGACAGTACCATGCTCGGCGCGCGGAAAATACAATTTTAATGTAATAAAAAAAAATATGTTCATACTTACATTCCTCCTGTCCGGCCTCCAGCGATGACGTTTCATCCATGTCGCTGCTGCAGCCAATCACAGGCTGTAGTGGCGGTCACGCACGTCACGTGACCGCCTCTGCAGCCAATCACAGGCTGCAGCGGCCTCTGCAGCCAATCACAGGCTGCCGCGGCCTCTGCGGCCAATCACAGGCTGCCGCGGCCTCTGCTGCCTATCACAGGCTGCCGCGGCCTCTGCGGCCAATCACAGGCTGCCGCGGCCTCTTCGGCCAATCACAGGCTGCCGCGTCAGGAAAGAATGTCGTACTGGAGGAAGAAGAGGGACTCGTCCCCAAGACAACGACCGGGTACGTATGAAATGCTTTTTATTTTATTTTTAATCAGCAGCCTCTTTTCTCTATCAGTGATTGATAGAGACAAGTGGCTGCCAATTAGTATAATATTTTTGTAATGTTTTTTCTGCCCGCCCGGGTTCGGTCAAAACGAGTTCGGCCGAACCCGGTGAAGTTCGAATTCGCTGCGAACCGAACTTTTCGCGATGTTCGGACCGAAACCGGGTTCGGTTGTCCCGGTTCGCTCATCTCTAGTCAGTATGTCAATTTGGTCACTTCATTGAAGGCATTTATGTCAATATGGCTATGCTTACAAGGTTAGTGAGTCTGGTTCTCTTTGGGTGACAAAATTTCCAAGGAAAAACCACATTCAAACCTAAGGCATACCCATGAGATATTTGCTGGTTTTAATGAACATTTCCAGCCTGCTAGAATGTATCACAAAGAAACTGTGTTCCATTACAATTATATGATGAGGAAGGCCCTCACTACTATTATTAGATTTGTTATACCATATTATAGGTAGTATTTTACAGTATTTAAGAATTAAATTTAAAATTCACTTTACTACAACAGAAGGCCACATAGCAGGATTATAAAGTAATGTCACAACTGTACATTTGCTGTCATGGATGCTGGATGTCTCATATCATGGATGTCTAGTGTCTGTCTATACGAGATTTGTTCATGATGTTCTATGACATTTGTATCTCTGGACAGTATTAAATCCATGTAGCACAAATGCACCCATCGATCATCTTATTTATTTTTTTTAAAGCAGAAATAATTCTTAATGAGTCCCGCCAGAGCTCTAAAACAGACACAATAACAAGTTTCTATATAGTAGAGCCAGGAGGCATCTGCTATGGAGGTACAGCCATATTAAACCCTGTCTGAAACTGCTGTAGAAATATAAAAGTATTATAAATCTCATAAATGTGTAGAGTGATCAAATAAGAATGATAAACATCATAACCATTGCCCAAAGAGGACACCAATCAGCCCTATTTTTTCTATATTCTTAAATATCCGATATAATCATATATTTTCTACTGCTTTATAACAGAAAGCATTCAGAAAAGACTACAGGGCTGTAATGTTGATGATTTGGAATTTCCTTTTCCTTTAAAATAGCACAAGATACATAACCAAGGTGCCAAAAGAAAGACTCATGCTTGCATTGGAAGATGTTGGACATGTCTACACCTTAGAAAATCCCTTCGTTTTCCAGAAAGCATGAAAAAGATGAGGTTTGGCATTTATGTGATGTACTGTGAACATCGTAAAACTTTTTGGACTTCCAGGAAATGTTCTGAAATTTTTATAACAGCTGCTGGATGGTCCAGAGAACCAAACAATATCGACCTTGTTCAAAGCAAAATTTCTTGACAATGTTTTACAAATACATTTCAATTTAGTTTTACACAAATGACCAATAGCTTTATTTTAAAAGCCACATTTAGGATAATTCTACTGTTTAATGTCCATTCATCACTACATAAAGTTGTTTCCAAGAGAAGGTGCAACTTAAAGGAGTTGGCCCTGATGTACAACAAGCTGTTATCACCAGAGAAACCACTCAGCAAGCAATCCTGTTCTTTGCAAGAATGCTGCATTTAACTATTATAGATCAAACTGGTCCAAATAGGTCAATGGGGAGCATCACAAGTTGGCCAAAAATAAGTGAGTACTCCTGTAATGCACAGATGCTTGGGGGCTTTGCTGCAGCTCTCTGCTTTGGCTGATAGAGGGGGTCCTGTTTTCGTCTTACAATATGGTGTGTGTGTGTGTGTGTGTGTGTGTGTGTGTGTGTGTGTGTGTGTGTGTGTGTGTGTGTGTGTGTGTGTGTGTGTGTGTGCGCGTGCGTGCGTGCGTGTATACTCTATTATATCATGCACTACTTTTTATCATATAACATAGTAAATGACGGCTCCTAAGGAAGTAGTTAATGGTATAATAAATTATGGTGTGTGCCCAGGGAAAGAAAGAAATATTCATGCAGCTGATATATTGGTAAGATGAAAAATAGTGCAGGGCAGCAGACTGGCTATGTGGTATAGGGAGATTTGGGGAGGCAGCACTGTGTTGGCCCATAGTCTGACAGTTATGTGGTGGCAGGTTGATGGCCTGCCCACCAATCACTATGTACAAAGGAGCTGCAAACAGGAAGGGATGGAGTTGTATATGAGTAAAGCTGGCCATACACATTAGATGTACGTCAGCTGAACCATCTCATGTATATGGTGGTGTTCTGACAGTCCCCCAAAGACAGATATCGGGGGAAATAAGGGTCAAGCTTCTGAATTTTAAAATGCAGTTCCCTTTGATTGTTTGGAGATAAGTCGCTGCTAGAGGAGTCTGGCACCGGCATTCTTCCTTCTCCTTATTGTTAACACAAGCACGCTCGGCCACGCCGAAAGTGCATATATACGGAAGAATCGTTAGGAATAGCTGTCGGTCGAACGATGATTCGACCGACAGCTATCTAAAGTGTATGGCCAGTCTTAGAGTGAGTAATCTTTTAATACATACACATGCAAGTGCTGTAAATGTATATGAGATGTTGATTTGGCCACTTTTAAAATAAAGAGCCATTGTGACACAACGCCTTTAAATGATAAATTGTTGGCTGTCTGCAGCTACCATTAGGGGGAGCTGAGGAGCTGAGTTTTAATATTGTGTTCAATGTGTAAATGGTATGTATTATAGCTCCTAAGCACATCTAGTGGTGGCTGCAGACAGTCATAATTTTATTATTTATCTCTGTGCCTGGGATTTGGAGCTTTGAATCAAAAAAGTGGAGTTGCAAATACTAAAAGATGCATTAAGAAATTAATCAGCATTTAATTTTGGAACTATCGAGTTAAAAAAAATCTGCAGCCTTCCTCAAATCTACTGAGCAACAAGATTTACCTCTGCAAAATGTTAAAAAAAATTGCTAGGATTCTTCTTCTTCATACAATTGTGTTGAGCCTTCGGGTAACAATAGAAACACACTGCTGTACATAAGAGAAGTAAAGTGTAGTTATTAAAGGCCCTGTAGCTCAGTTACCCAGCAAAGTGTATGCTACATTTATTTATTATATGTATTGGTTCTCTTTTGGGACAGGTAGATAAAAATTTAAAGCAGCACTCCAAATTCAAGGAAATGTGTGTCTTTTTAAATTGACAATCTGTGTAATACCCCCACGATTCAAAAAAAAATAACATAAATCAGAGCACAGTAAAGAAAAAATCCAAATATAACAAAACATAACGCAGTGACATTTTGGACCATGAGAGATCATATCTGATAAACCTAAAATTAGCAGGTTGCAAGACGTGTTTTATTAGAAGTGGAAGAACAGTTCATGAAGGCAGTCTAAATATCATCATGAAGCATACTTGCCATTGCCAATAATCCTGATTTTCGTGGAGTCAAAACACAAAGGCGGGGGTATGCTAATTTGCAAGTAACGTGTTGTTTCTGTGGCTCCCGAATGGAATGGGGGCACTGTTTTGTATGGGGGGAAATGTTATTTAGTAGACATGAGAAGCAGTTTTCTCATGTAATCAGTGGCGTAACTACCACTATAGCAGCCGTAGCGGCTGCTACGGGGCCCCCTGTAGATAACGCCATACAGCCCCCCTGTAGATAATGGCATACAGCCCCCCTGTAGATAACGCCATACAGCCCCCCCTGTAGATAACGCCATACAGCCCCCTCTGTAGATAACGCCATACAGAGTCCCCCCTGTAGATAACGCCATACAGCCCCCCTGTAGATAATGCCATACAGCCCCCCTGTAGATAACGCCATACAGCCCCCCCTGTAGATAACGCCATACAGCCCCCTCTGTAGATAACGCCATACAGAGTCCCCCCTGTAGATAACGCCATACAGAGTCCCCCTGTAGATAACGCCATACAGCCCCCCCTGTAGAGAACGCCATACAGAGTCCCCCCTGTAGAGAAGCCATACAGAGTCCACCCTGTAGAGAATGCCATACATAGTCCCCCCTGTAGAGAATGCCATACAGAGTCCCCCCTGTAGAGAACGCCATACAGAGTCCCCCCTGTAGAGAACGCCATACAGAGTCCCCCCTGTAGATAACGCTATACAGAGTCCCCCTGTAGATAACGCCATACAGAGTCCCCCCTGTAGAGAACGCCATACAGAGTCCCCCCTGTAGAGAACGCCATACAGAGTCCCCCCTGTAGATAACGCCATACAGAGTCCCCCTGTAGATAACGCCATACAGAGTCCCCCCTGTAGATAACGCCATACAGAGTCCCCCCTGTAGATAACGCCATACAGCCCCCTTTGCAGATAACGCCATACAGACCCCTCTGTAGATATCTGCAAAGGGGGCTGTATGGCGTTATCTACAGGGGGGACTCTGTATGGCGTTCTCTACAGTGGGGGCTGTATGGCGTTATCTACAGGGGGGGCTGTAAAAAAGGCACTATCTACAAGGGGGGGTTGTGTGACACCCAGGGGAGGGGGGCCCCAGTCAAAAGTTTGCTATGGGGCCCAGTCTTTCCTAGTTACGCCCCTGCATGTAATATTAGCGTTCTTCTCATCACAGGAGCAGAGAATTAGATCCTCCGGAAGACGGAAGTGTTTAGACTTTGGTTGTTTTATATTGTTGTTTTTTTCTGTATGAACAGGGTGTTTATGATGACAACATCATGGATATGTGTTTCTTTTTTCATGAAGCTAAAATATGTGTTGTACTATATAATATCAGTTATAACTTCACTTTGTAGCAATGATAATTGTAATCTATTAAGATGTACCTATAATTTGTGTCACAATCTAGTATGTAGGTTACTATGTATTGTGTATAGTCTCTTCAGATTACAGAATAACATAGCCACAGAACCAAGGGTAACTAGTCTAAACATCTTGTTCGAAGTTCAACAAGTACTTGTGTCTAAAAATATTATCTGTCTAGATGCATGAATTTTTTCATAATAAAGCATATTTTGTTAATATCCATGACTCATCTGCAGATTTTTTTTTATAACAGCTATTCTTTTTGACCAAACCTAAGCGTTTAGGGCTAGTAACAAGGTGAACTTGGTGAACAATTTTAATGCATGTTGCACACATGTTAAGTAAACATCATAGTTATAGTAATAAAACATCTTATTTTCACAAATATGAAATGCACTACAAAAAGTAACATATAGGTTTTCCAAAATAACTATTAAACATTGGGACATACTGTATCTCATTGTAATGTTCGTGGTCGCTGACGACAAACTCCTTCCATCCAGTCAACGCCCTTCTCTCCAGAGATGTCTGCTCATTCGGCCGTCCTGTTCCACAGTGACCACCAGGGTGCGCTCGCGAGCTCTGTCCAGACTTAAGGAGCCAAAGCGCACACAGGTGGGAGATTGAGCTGATTGCTCCTAGAGCACCCTGGGCAATAAGAAGGGCTCTGCCCCTCACTGCAATGCCTGAGCGTTGTTGTCATACCCTAGTCTGTCTAAGCAAATGGTCTCCTAGTGTTCCCAGTGTTTCCCGTTCCTGCTACCTATAACCTGTATCCCGTGCTATCCTGGTCAAGTACCGTGTTGAGCTGGAGTCGTGCTGTGCTGTATACCACGCCTGTTTTGCTGCACCACGTCTGGAGCCTGCCTGCTGCCTAGTCCCAGCCGAGCCTGTCTTGCTACTGTCTGAGATACCACAGGTACACTATACGAACTATAGACTGTGACCTGTGTCCTGTTGGCCACCTGCCATACCGTCAAGGCAGTACGGCCCAGTGGGTCCACGTACCCAACATGACACTTATGAACTAAACATTTTGACAAATCATCAATTTTCAAAAAGTAGTTAGAACTCGCCGAAAACTTAGCCAAGGCCATTACAAAGAATTGCCTAGCTGCTCTTCAATGGCATCTATAGTACCCGGCTGCCAAAGCTGCTCTATGCTTTATGCACAGCAGAAAGTTCAGGATACTGGGGGGGCACCTGTGCAGTACAGCTACCCGAGACCATCCTTCTCCCTTAAAATGTATTGCCTTATGAGACTTGCTGTCGCCAACCCGCCTGACAACACCCTTACCTTTGCTATTGTCACATTGGGTACGTGGACCCACTGGGCCATACCACCTTAACGGTATGGCAGCTGGCCAACAGGACACAGGTCACAGTCTATAGTTCGTATAGGTGTACCTGTGGTAGCTCAGACAGTAGCAAGACAGGCTCGGCTGGGACTAGGCAGCCGGCAGGTACCAGGCGTGGTGTAGCAGGACAGGCATTGTACTCAGCGCAGCACAACTCCAACTCAATACGGCACTTGGACCAGGATAGCACAGGATACAGGTTACAGGCAGCAGGAACGGGAAATACTGGGAACTGGAAACCCCTTAGGAGACCATTTGCAAAGACAGACTAGGGTAACGACAACAAAGCTCAGGCAATGCAGGGAGGGCCAGAGCCCTTCTTATAGTCCAGGGTGATCTGGGAGCAATCAGCCCAATCTCACACATGTGTGCGCTCTGGCTCCTTAAGATTGGACTGAGCTCGCAAGCGCACCCTAGTGGTGGCTGTGGAACAGGACAGCCGCATGTGCAGACATCTCTGGAGAGAAGGGCGTCGACAGGATGGGAGGAGTTCATGTCAGCGACCACGGACGTTACAGTATCCCCCCTTTTATGCCCCCTCCTCTTGGGACCAGAACGAGAGAGAAACTTCTTAATGAGGGTAGGAGCATTGAGATTCTCCTCTGGCTCCCGAGGACCTCTCTTCTGGACCAAACCCCCTCCAATCTACTAAATAAAAGGTTCTTCCTCTTACTGTTTTTGGTGTCCAGGATCTCATTAACCTCAAAAGTATCCGATGAACCGCCGGGAGCCACTGCAGGACTAGGAGTCTTGGAGTAGCGGTTCAGGACCACAGGTAGCAGAAGGGAGACATGGAAGGAGTTGGGGATCTTGAGGGTAGGAGGCAGCTGAAGCTTGTAGGAGACCGGGTTGATTTGTTGCAAAATCTTGAAGGGTCCGAGGAACCTTGGAGCAAACTTGTACGATGGCACACTCAGCCAGATATTCTTAGAGGACAGACAGACCTTGAATGAATGGAAGAAACGGGAGGATCTCGTCTTCTTGTGTCTGCCTTTCTTTTCATGTGGTCGACCGCCAGCAGAATAGAAGATCGGGTCTGCCGCCAGATATGTAGAAAGTCCCTAAGTGTAGAGTCAGCTGCAGATACATGGGACGTAGTGGAAACAGGGAAAGGTATTCGTGGGTGTTGGCCGTAAACAATGAAGAATGGGCTGGAGGTGGTGGACTCACTAGTGTGGTTGTTGTAGGAGAACTCAGCCCAAGGAAGCAGCTTCACCCAGTCATCATGCTGCCTGGATAATGTGTCGTAGATAGTTCTCCATAATCTGATTTATTCTCTCGACTTGACCATTGGACTGGGGATGGTAGGCTGAGGAAATTCACACCGAGGAGTCCGCAGAGGGCCCCTACAACTTTGTGGTGAACTGAACCCCCCGATCCGACACAATATGCAGAGGCAAGCCGTGCAGACAGAAGATGTATTGGATGAAGAGATTGGCCAGTCGGGGAGTAGAAGGTAGGCCGGTTAGTGGAACATAATGAGCCATCTTCGAGAATCGGTCCACCATCACCCAGACCGTACTGCAGCCAGCAGAGGGAGGCAGGTCTGTGACAAAGTCCATAGCAATATTTTGCCAGGGGGCATCGGGCACAGGCAATGGCTGGAGCAGGCCAGCAGGTTTGGAGTGGGCAACTTTATTTGCTGCGCACACCGTGCAGGAGGAGACAAAGTCTGTGATGTCTTTGGTCAGCGTGCGCCACCAGAATTGACGAGCAATCAGATCTCGGGTCTTACGAGCACATGCGTGACTTTCCAGTTTGGAACTGTGTCGCCAGCGGAGGATTCTTCTTCTGTCTGCCGGACACACAAAAGTCCTCCCCGGGGGAATGTCTTTAACTTGCAGAGGGTTGACAGGGATGATTCATCATGGATCAATGATATTCTGTGGAGACTCCATAGTATCCTCTGTCTCGAATGACCTGGACAAAGCATCAGCCCTCACATTCTTGTCGGCCGGATGGTAGTGGAACTCAAACTGGAACCGGGCAAAGAACAGCAACCACCTGGCCTGATGGGGATTCAGTCGTTGGACCGTTTGGAGATAGGTGAGGTTCTTGTGGTCCGTGAATATCAAGATGGGATGAACTGCGCCCTCTAGTAGATGTCTCCACTCCTCCAGAGCCAATTTGATGGCCAGTAACTCCCGATTCCCAATCGAGTAGTTGCGTTCTGTGGAAGAGAAGAGTTTAGAGTAATAGCCACATACCATAGTCTTGCCCTTGGAACCCCTCTGGAACAGGAGTGCACCAGCACTGACAGAGGAGACGTCCAACTCCAATGAGAACTGTCTAAATATATCTGGATGATGGAGGATAGAGGCTGATGTGAAGGCACTCTTCAGGCTATTAAATATCGATTCCGCCTCAGGAGTCCACACGTTGGCGTTCATGTCTTTCTTGGTGAGGGTAGATGTCAGTGAGGAGAAGTTTGGAATGAACTGTCTGTAGAAATTAGCGAATCCCAGGAAGCGCTGTATGGACCTCAAGCCTGGCGTACAGGCGATCTTAACTGCAGCAAAACTTGACGGACATGTCTCTGATGAGTCATTGGATCAGGAGAAAAATCAAGATGTCATCAAGATAGACCACAACACAAACATAGAGGAAGTCACGGAAGATGTCATTAACGAACTCTTGGAAGACCACAGGAGCATTACACAGGCCGAAGGACATTACTAGATATTTATAGTGTCCGTCTCGTGTGTTAAATGCCGTCTTCCATTCGTCACACCGGTGAATCCGGATTAGGTTGTATACCCCACGCAGGTCTAGCTTTGAAAAATCTTGGCTCTTCGTATACGAACAGTTCAGAAATCAATGGCAACAGATATCTATTTTTTACCGTGATCTGGTTGAGACCCCGGTAGTCAATGCAGGGACGCAGAGAACCATCCTTTCTCTTGACAAAGTAGAACCCCGCTCCTGCCGGGGAGGAAGACTTCCATATGAAGCCCCTCTCCAAGTTCTACTTAATATAGGCGGACATGGACTGAGTCTCTGGCAAGGAGAGAGGATATACCCTACCACGGGGAAGGGATGCACCAGGAATCAGCTCGATAGGTCAGTCATACGCCCGATGTGGGGGCAGCGTCTATGCCTGCTTCTTGCTGAAGATATCTGAGAATGCAGAATAATGACAAGGCAGTCCTGCCAAGGACTGAGGGAGAGGAGGCTGAGCCGGATGAACCTGTATCAGGCAGCGGTTGAGACACTCGGGACCCCACTGGAGAAACTCTCCAGAATTCCAGTCCAAGACTGGGGCATGTAGTCGGAGCCAGGGCAGGCCCAGCAGCACAGGGTTGATGGCCTTAGCTAGGACAAAGAACGAGAGGAGCTCGGAATGGAGGGCTCCCACTTGGAGCCTCAGCGGCTTGGTGACAGCTACAACCGGGTCTGGCAGAGGTAATCCATTCACAGATGCAACCATCAAAGGCCTCTCCAGACGGGTTATGGGCAACTGGAGAAGATCCACCAGGTCTCTCCGAATGAGGTTAGCTGCGGATCCAGAGTACAGATAAGCAGCGACTCTCGCCGGACATTAGGGTCATGGGAATGGACAGTTTAGAAAAAAGACCCTCTTCACCCAGGGTTGACTCTCCAACCAACCCTAGGAACTGGGGCTTTTGGGGCACAGACGCACAAGATGGCCTCCAAAGCCGCAATACAGACAGAGTCCCTAAGTGCGCCTGCGATGTCTCTCCAGGGTAGACAGCTTGACATGGTCCATCTTCAAAGTCTCCTTTGGAGGAACATCTGATGAGGTCAGCAGGGGTTGCAAAGTAGGGACAGGGCTAGGGAGTCCTCTCTCCCGGTGAGCATCTTGGAACCGTTCTCGGATCCTTATATCAATCCGGGCAGCCAGAAGGATGAGGTCATCCAGGGTAGACGGCAGATCTCAGTCGGCAAGCTCGTCCTTTATTTCAGGAGACAGTCCCTGCCAGAATGTAGCCACCAGGGCCTCATTGTTCCACAACAATTCTCCCTCCAGGGTGCGGAAGTGGATGGCCTACTCGCCCACGGAGGTGTCTCCCTGGCATAGGTTCAGCAAGGAGGCGGCTGCAGATGAGACTCGTCTAGGCTCCTCAAACACCATGTGAAATGTCCGTAGGAACCCCTGGAAGTCACTGGTCTCTGGTCCTTGTCTTTCCCAGATAGGGTTCACCCATGCAAGGGCCCTGCCAGTGAGGAGAAAGACGATGAAAGCGACCCTTCTGCCATCAGTCAAAAATGCCCATGCATAAAGGCTAAAGTGGATCTGGCACTGGTTTAAAAATCCACGGCAGGACTTTGCATCTCCCTCCAGTGGCGTAACTACCACTGTAGCAGCCGTAGCGGCTGCTACGGGGCCCGCAGCATGAGGGGGCCCGTGCCGCTATGGCTGCTAAAGCGCGACGCCACTGAAGGGCAACAAGAGAAACTGTCAGGTGATCGTGCATCACTGACAGCTGAGAACCTCTCACACTACGAGAGGCTCAGGATCACATCAGCGGCTTATATCACTCACCCAACCTGGGAACTTCATTCTCTTGCTGCCTGTCGCTCCTCCCGTCCTCGGCAGTGTTGAGGATTTGACATTTGACTCAGTGGCTGCAGCACGGCGACGGCACTGATAACTAAGTCAGGGCGTTATTCGTGCTCACAGCTACTACAGCTCCTATACAAGGGAGCAGGCAGCTTAATTTGACATGACCTAAAACTCTATAACTCAATGTCACTTTGTGTCTATAATAACATAGACATAATTAAGGGTCTAAGCATGTTTCAGCTAATATAAAAAGGAGACATTCAGACATTGATACTATCTTCCCTTGCAACCTGCACTGATACTCTTGGCAGAAATATTTATTGGTTGGTTGTTTTACACTAATTCACTGCCAGATTAAAACATTGAATAACATACAATTTATGAGGAAAATTGTGTCCTTTAATAGTGTAGGATTGGGGGTCATCTGCACTACAATACAATTGGACCTGCGTTGGATAATTTTAAATATTCATAATATTTGTGTATAAATAAAGTTGTTGTTTTTTTTCCAATTGTTCAATTGAACCACAAGTCTTTCCCTTCTTTCCCCTTCCACAATTAATACTTGTTCCTACAAAAGACATGCATCCCCTATCCACAGGATAGGGGATACATGTGGGATCGCTGGGACGCCCAGCAATAAGGAGAACAGGGGACCGAAAGTCCCTCGAAGTTCTCCATGACAGACCTCGGACTTCCGGGGTCTGTGTCGGCAGCTCCATAGAAATTAATTGTGCACCGGTCACGCTGGTGCACATGCGTGACCGGCGCTCCTTTAATTTTTATTGAACTGCGCAGACTCCGTAAGTCCGAGGTTTGTCATGGAAGAAATTCGGGGGACATTTTCGGTCCCCCGTTCTCCTTATCGCTGCCAGCGATCACACATGTATCCCCTATCATGTGGATAGGGGATGCATTTCATTTGTAGGACAAACTATAGGCCGTTTTTTTTGGGGGGGGGGTGTTGGGGACTGCATGGCGTTAGCTACAGGGGGGGTTTAGGGCTGTATGGCGTTATCTCAAATTGGGGTTTGGGGCTGTATGACATTATCTACAGGGGAGGGCTGTATGGCGTTATCTACAGGGGAGGGCTGTATGGCGTTATCTACAGGCAGAAGGCTGTATGGCGTTATCGACAGGGGGCACTGTATGCTATTATCTACAGGGGGGCTGTATGTCATTATCTATAGAGTGAGGTCTGTATGCCATTATCTACAGGGGGAGGGCTGTATGCCATTATCTAGAGGGGAGGGCTGTATGGCGTTTTCTACAGGGGAGGGCCGTATGGCGTTATCTACAGGGGGAGGGCTGTATGGCGTTATCTACAGGGGAGGGCTGTATGGAGTTATCTACAGGGGGGTTGTATGGCGTTATCTACAAGGGGAGGGCTGTATGGCGTTATCTACAGGGGGAGGGCTGTATGGCTTTATCTACAGGGGAGGGCTGTATGGCGTTATCTACAGGGGGAGGGTTGTATGGCGTTATCTACAGGGGGGCTGTATGACGTTATCTACACGGGGAGGGCTGTATGGCGTTATCTACAGGCAGAAGGCTGTATGGCGTTATCGACAGGGGGCACTGTATGCCATTATCTACAGGGGGGCTGTATGTCATTATCTATAGAGTGAGGTCTGTATGCCATTATCTACAGGGGGAGGGCTGTATGCCATTATCTAGAGGGGGAGGGCTGTATGGCGTTTTCTACAGGGGAGGGCCGTATGGCGTTATCTACAGGGGGAGGGCTGTATGGCGTTATCTACAGGGGGAGGGCTGTATGGCGTTATCTACAGGGGGGTTGTATGGCGTTATCTACAAGGGGAGGGCTGTATGGCGTTATCTACAGGGGGAGGGCTGTATGGCGTTATCTACAGGGGAGGGCTGTATGGCGTTATCTACAGGGGGAGGGTTGTATGGCGTTATCTACAGGGGGGCTGTATGACGTTATCTACACGGGGAGGGCTGTATGGCGTTATCTACACGGGGAGGGCTGTATGGCATTATCTACAGGGGGAGGGCTGTATGGCGTTATCTACAAGGGGAGGGCTGTATGGCGTTATCTACAAGGGGCTGTATGATGCTATCTATAGGGGGCACTGTGTGGCGGAATCTGTAGGAAGGCACTATCTACAAGGGGGGGTTGTGTGATACCCAGGGGAGTGGGGGCCCCAGTTAAAAGTTTGCTATGGGGCCCAGTCTTTCCTAGTTACGCCCCTGTCTCCATCATAGCGGTGAGGTAGCGGCAAAGAAAATCGGAGATAAGCACTGCCAGGAGGTGTAGACAGAGGATCTGTACTGCCAGGAGGTGTAGTAGGAGGAACGGCAGCTTGCACATCCAGTCGATGTGCAATAATGTTCAATGCCTGGAGGAGTTGGTCCTGTCGAAACCGGAGGTCTAGCATATCCGCCCGCATCTCTTGTGATGTCATCATGGTCTTGGATTGACCAGCGGGGTCCATGCCTGAGCTTACTGTCACGTTGGGTACATGGACCCACTGGGCGGTACTGCCTTAACAGTATGGCAGCTGGCCAACAGAACACAGGTCACAGTCTATAGTTCGTATAGGTGTACCTGTGGTAGCTCAGACAGTAGCAAGACAAGCTCGGCTGGGACTAGGCAGCAGGCAGGCACCAGGCGTGGTGTAGCAGGACTAGCGTGGTACTCAGCGCAGCACGACTCCAACTCAATACGGCACTTGGACCAGGATAGCACGGGATACAGGTTACAGGTAGCAGGAACAGGAAACACTGGGAACTGGAAAACACTTAGGGTATGTTCACACGCTGAGAGGCAGTTACGTGTGAAAAGACAGACTGTTAACAGCTGCCTCGTTTCACACGTAAAAGCTCCTCCTCGTAATTTACGAGGCGTCTGAGACGCTCGTAAACCTTGAGCCGTGCTTCATTGATTTCAATGAAGAACGGCTCAAATTACGTGGCAAAGAAGTGCCCTGCACTTCTTTGCCGAGGCAGTAAATTTACGGGTCGTCGTTTGACAGCTGTCAAACGACGACTCGTAAATAACAGGTCGTCTGCACAGTACGTCGGCAAACCCATTCAAATGAATGGGCAGATGTTTGCCGACGTATTGCAGTCCTATTTTCAGACGTAAAACGAGGCATAATACGCCTCGTATACGTCTGAAATTTGGCCGTGTGAACATACCCTTAGAAGACCATTTGCAAAGACAAACTAGGGTAACGACAACAAAGCTCAGGCAATGCAGGGAGGGGCAGAGCCCTTCTTATAGTCCAGGGTGATCTGAAAGCAATCAGCTCAATCTCACACATGTGTGTGCTCTGGCTCCTTAAGACTGGACTGAGCTCGCGAGCGCACCCTAGTGGTGGCTGCGGAACAGGACGGCCGCATGTGCAGACATCTCTGGAGAGAAGGGCGTCGACAGGATGGGAGGAGTTCGTGGTCAGCGACCACGAGCGTTACAGCCATGGACTACTAAATGCTCTAATTATAATTGCTGATGTGTTCTTTAGTCTCCACTGTTACCATGGAGTAGCTTCAGGAAAAAGCACCTGATTTTGATGTTGTAGGGACAGGCACGCCAGGTCGACTGGACTTTACCTTGATCCCCTGTATGAATTTTGTCGAATATTACTGCCACACACAAAGGAATGTAGAATCAGGAAAACAACAAAAAAAATATTTACTGATAGGAGGAGATCTAAAACATTTGCAGTAAATAATGGTTAGTTGAGTATTTGCGTGTATGTTTATTTGTTATCTTAAGGTCTTGCGATCATTAAAACTAAATTTTTGTTTAAAATAAATTCATGAATATTTCCCAACTCTTTTGTCTTCTAACTTTTCATGCTGTGTTACTGGCAGCACTTTATGCTCTTCTTAATTCCGTCTGGTGCCTCTTTCCCACAACGTGAGTTTGGCACCTAAACGGCTCTTGCCCGGTCGCCATAATTCCACAAATATACCTTAATTTCTGGAAAAAAAATCTAAGATTTTTCTAAACTGCATTTTATTTATATGTGTACGAAATACATCTGAGTACATCATAAGTAATTAATGTAGAGTATCAGTGCAATAAAACTATACATAGTCTAAGGCTAGGACTACAGATAGGCATTTTGTAGGGTGACAGTAAGTCATGGGACAGTTACAAAATCACCTAACACACATAGTCATATCATTTGTATGCTACTTTCATGCAATTTTTGTGCAACATGTGTGCTTTCTTCGACTGTTCAAGAAAATATGAACAATTATCCTACCGAAGAGTAATAGGAGCTAAGGAATATGAAAAGACCAAAAAGAAGAGGTCGTGAGACACATTTTGGAATACAACATAGCTTTAAAATAGTTACAAGTGTCATAGATTTGGTTTGCTGTAATCACAATAACTTTTCTCTACTGTGCATCCAATAGGATGGGATTACAATAGGAAAGATTACTTACTACGTAGGAAACTTTTGGCCAATTACCTATTACATTCTACAACGTTGAAGGGGTTGTATGAGATTGATTGAGACTCAGCTGCACTTCCATAGTTGTGCATCATTTCTACCTCTGATCATAATACTTGGGGAGTAGTGAAGTCTAGAATTGCCATGTTTCTGACCACTACATATTCAGTTGGCCATACACATAAGAAAAAAGTCAGCCAAAGGAAGATGAGTTGCTGACAGAGGGGTATTATTCCCCTCTACCCAGGGTGAGACTGGCCCACCAGAGAACCAGAGTATCCTCCAGTAGGCCCAGGCTCTAACAAAGAATGGGCCTTAAAGATTCGGCAGAAGACAGCCCCATTTGGAAGTGATTTTGGAGCCAATCACTTGCCACTAGGGTCTATTTCTCATGAGTTGATTCACAAATAACCTATTAGACCTTATTGATGATATATCCTATGTGTACAATGATAATGACATGTACTATAATGAAATGAAAAGTAGACATGTTCTATATAGATGGAGGATGGGCCCTCAAAATCCTCTCCTCTGATGGGCCCAATGAACCCTAGTCATGCGCTGCCTCTACCTATTGAAATAAACATGCATGCTCAACCAAGCATGTATGCATGTGGTGGAGTCAGCAGAAAAGGCCATTGATGGATAATTATTTCATGTGTATGGCCAACTTTAGACAGTGCCATTTGTTGTCATTATTTACAGTGAAGAACACTTCAGTTTACCTTTTCTGATCCTAAAATGGATGCATACAGTGTGCACAGCAAATGAAGCTAAGGGCCTGTACATATCAGCGTTGGCTTTCCGTTCCGGGGTTCCATCGGAGGTTTCCGACGGGTGAACCCTGCAACGGAAAGTGAAACTGAAACCACAGCTTCCGTTTCCATCACCATTGATATCAATGGTGACGGAAACATTGCTAATGGTTTCCGTTCGTCACTATTCCGGCAGGTTTCCGTTTTAACACCGGACTCAATAGCGGAGTCGACTGATTCAGTCGGGAAATCGCAAACCTGCCGGAATGGTGACGAACGGAAACCATTAGCAAGGTTTCCGTCACCATTGATATCAATGGTGATGGAAATGGAAGCTGTGGTTTCAGTTTCACTTTCCGTTGCGGGGTTCACCCGACGGAAACCTCAGACGGAACTCCGGAACGGAAAGCCAACGGTGATGTGAACAGGCCCTAAGATATCCAGGGAATTTATGACATTTTAGTCTATTCGGTAATGAACCAATTCACCAGCATGTGCTTTATACTAACATTTTCTTCTTGTGCAGATGAGAACAAGCCTGGGAAGTGAAGCATAGTTTATTGTGATGATGGTGATTTAAATCAGTTAGATGATCTTTATCTGTGTATGTTAGTCTAACCCTCACATATTGGCATATTTCAGAAGAGCCTGCTTTCTCTTTTGTTTCTGTTTGATAGTCCCATAAATTCTCTCAAATTTCTTTTCCAGTCACTGCAATGTTTGATGTAGTTGTTTCTTAAAAAAATATTAAGCATTATTATTGTTGCACATCATAATGTCTACCATCTGGATCCTCTTTACTGCCTTCAATACATTGCCAGGAGAAAATGATAAACAAAACTATGTTGTGATAAATCAAAACAGAAATAACCATTGAATGTTGCCAATAAACATAATTAGAAATGACTGTTCAGAAAACACAAAGTTCCACAAAATCAAAAGTACTAAAGAACGAGGTACCTGAAAACAGTCTTTATATAGTACTCCATGCTAAGTGTACAGCTATTATAAAGAGTCTAATGTCAGTACAGGAAAGCTACACTATATGGACAATAGTATTGGGACACCTACACATTATACCTACACGTTTATGACATCCCATTCTAAATCCATAGGCATTAATATGGAGTTGGTCCTCCCATTGCAGTTAAAACACCTTCCACTCTTCTGGGAAGGATTTCTACAAGATTTTGGAATGGGTCTGTGGAATTGTTTTGCCCATTCATCCAAAAGAGCATTTGTGAAGTCAGACACTGATGTTGGACAAGAGGGTCCGGCTCACAGTCACTAGTATATCCCAAAGGTGTTCAGGGAGGTTAAAGTTGGGGTTCTGCGTGGGTCAGTCAAGTTCTTCCACACCAAACTCACCCAACCATGACTTTATGGACCTTACTTTGTGCACTGGGGCACAGTCATGCTGGAAAAGAAAAGGACCTTCCCCAAACTGTTCCCACAAAGCTGGAAGAATACAATTGTCCAAAATGTCATGGTATGCTGAAGCATTAAGATTTCCCTTCACTGGAACTAAGGGGCCTAGGCCAAAACCTGAAAAACAACCCAATAGCATTATCCCTCCACCACCAAACTGTCATAATGCAGTCAGGCCGGTAATGTTCTCATGGTATTCGCCAAACCCAGACTCGTCCATCAGACTGCCAGATAAAGAAGCATGATTCGTGACTTCACAGAACAAGTTTCCACTGCTCCAGAGTCCAGTGGCGGCATGCTTTACACCACTCCATCCGGTAATAGGCATTGTACTTTGTGATGTAAGGCTTGCATGAAGCTGCTTGGCCATGGAAACCCATGCCGTGAAGCTCCCAGGGCAAAGTTTTTGTGCAGATGTTAATGCCAGAAGAGGTTTGGAACTCTGCAGTTATTGAGTCAGCGGAGCATTGGCGACTTTTATGCACCACATGCTGCAGCACTTGCCAACCCTGCTCTGTAACTTTATGTGGTCTGACACTTTGTGGCAGAGTTGATGCGGTTCCTAAACACTTCCACTTTGCAATAATATCATTCACAATTGATCGTGGATTTTCTAGGAGGGTAGAAATTTCACATAATGCTTTGTTGCAACGGTGGCATTCTATTACAGTACCACGCTCAAATTCAGTGAGCTCTTTAGAATGACCCATTCTTTCACAAATGTTTGTAAAGGCAAACATTTTATACACCTGTTGCAATGGGACTAAGTGAAACACCTGAATTCAATGATTAAGAGGTGTTTGAAAGGGAGTAATGACAGTAGATTTAGAAAATAACCCTATTATCTGTAACAGGCATGTCAACATGACCTATTTTATATGGAAACATTTTTTTTTTAACATACTGTTGGCCTGCCAATGTATATATCAAACATAAGTGCAATTATTCTACAGGACTGCCACAGATTATGCAGTATTAAGCTATGAGCACGCTTGCATTTAGTGTGTAGAAGCAGGTGCTGCCCCTACTCCAGGGGCTGACATATCAAGTCAATAGTGAACAATCTGGATTCACCCTCCAAACAAGTAGCACAAAGCTCTGCTATGTGCAAACACAATAATCACTGGAAAGTGCTGAGTGTATATAACTTCACCCCTGAGGAAGCCAGGTAATCTTTGGTGTTACACGTGGTGCTGGTCTTTGTTTTTAGTGTGCACCCCCCTGACCGTGCTTATATCTATTGCCTGAGTCTTATGATGTTTTAGATATGTGCCTTTTTGCATTGTATGTCACCAGGGCCACACATCTCGCCGCAGGCTGTGGCTTGCTGCTTCACTGAGGAAGCGGCGGCGGCGCCACTGAAACCAGCTGCCGCCACCCCCTGCTTGACTATAACTGTACCTGCGTCAATAGGACGCAGATACAATTGCATGCATAAGCGCTGAATGGTGGGGAACCTTCCTTGGTCCGCCATTCAGTGCCTTTCAAAGACACAACCGGCGTAATCGTTGAAAGGAGTCGATTTGCAAAGTAGAATGACTTGCACTGCTATTCAGCACCTTTTAATGACAAAAGCGGCGCGATTACGTCATTGTGCCACTTGCGTCGTTCAGCCCCAGCAGACCTGCTCAGAAGAGAGCAGGTCTCCATTGCAAGAGGACGGCGCGGGAACGGGATCAGGTGAGTATGTAAAGATTTTTTTTCACTTAAAAGTGTGTGGAGCACTATTTACTGGGGGGCTATATGTGGGGCACTATCTACAGGGGGGCTATATGTGGGGCACTATCTACAGGGGGGCTATATGTGGAGCACCATCTGTAGGGTGGGTATATGTGGGGCACTATCTACAGGGGTAGGTATTTGTAGGGCACTATCTACAGGGGCAGCTATATGTGGGGCACTTTCTAGAAGAGGGGCTATATGTGGGGCACCATCTACTGGGGGCTAAATGTGGGGCACTGAGTTACCGGAGGGGCTATATGTGGAGCACTGTCTACAAGGGAGCTATATGTGGGGCACTATATACAGGGGCTATATGTGGGGCACAATCTACAGAGGGCCAATATGTGGGGCACTAACTACAGGGGGGCTATATGTGGGCACTATCTATGGGGGCAATATGTGGGCCACTATCTACAGGGGTAGGTATATGTGGGGCACTATCTACAGGAGGGGCTATATGTGGGGCACTATCTACAGGGGGTCTATATGTGGGGCACTATCTACAGGGTGGTTTATATGTGGGGCACTATCTACAAAGGGGCTATATGTGGGGCACTATCTACAGGTGAGGCTATATGTGGGGCACTATCTACAGGGGGATATATTTGGGCCACTATCTACAGGGGCTATATGTGGGCCATTATCTACAGGAGGGGCTATATGTGGGGCACTGTCTACAGGAGGGGCTATATGTGGGGAACTACCTACAGGGGGGGCTATATGTGGGGCACTATCTACAGGGGCTATATGTGGGGCAGTATCTACAGGGAGGGCTGTATGTGGGGCACTATCCACAGGGGCTACTATCTAAAGGGGATCTATGGGGGCCACTATCTAAAGAGGATCTATGTAGGGAACTATCTACGAGGGGCTCTATGGGGGCACTATCTACAGGGGGCTCTATGGGGGCAGTATCTACAGGAGGATTTATAGGGGGCACTATGTATGTGGGGCACTGTCTAGAGGGGGCACTATGTGTGCCACTATTTACAGAGGGCAATATGTGGGGCACTATCTACAGGGGCTACTATCTACAGGGGATCTATGGGGCCACCATCTACAGGGGATCTATAGGGCCACTACCTACAGGGGATCTATGTAGGGCACTATCTACAAGGGGCTCTATGGGGGCACTATCTACAGGGGGTTCTATGGGGGGCACTATCTACAGGTTCTCTATGGGGGGCAGTACCTACAGGGACTCTATAGGGGGCACTATGTATATGGGGAATTGTCTATAGCCGGCACTATGTGGGGCACAGTCCACAGGGGACTCTATGGGGGGCACTGTCTACAGGGGGTTCTATGGGGCAATGTCTACAGGGGGCTCTATGGGGGGGCACTGTCTGCTTGGGGCTCTATAGGGGGCACTGTCTACAGGGGGATCTATGGGGGGGTACTGTCTACAGGGGGCTCTATGAGCGGGCCGTATCTACAGGTGTCTCTATGGGGGCACTATCTACATGGCTCTGTGTGTGTGTGTGTGTGTGTGTGTGTGTGTGTGTGTGTGTGTGTGTGTGTGTGTGTGTGTGTGTGTGTGTGTGTGTGTGTGTGTGTGTGTGACACAGTGTGTGGTGCTATTATTATCAGGGGCACAGTGTATGGTGCTATTATAATCAGGGACACAGTGTATGGTGCTATTATAATAAGGGACACAGTGTATGGCGCTATTATAATCAGGGACAGTGTACAGTGCTATTATAATCAGGGACACAGTGTATGGCGCTATTATAATTAGAGGTGCAGTGTTTGGCACTATTAAATTAGCAGCGTAGTGTGTGGCACCATGAGAATTTTATCTTCGTTTATAAGTACAGAAATGTTTGAAAAGTGAGAAGCTGAAGACATCTGAGCGGAAAACTGCAGAAATGGGCTGTGGTCAGGAAAAGTCATCATAGAGATCTGGACCAGATATAGAGGAAAAGAGAAAAAGAACAACTAGAATCTGAGAAGACGTCACGTGTGAGTCACTTAATGTTACATGTTTATTCTGCCTCTAATCAGTACTGTAGTCACTGCAGAGGGAGTGAGCGCTGGCGTCTCCTGAGGAGGAGATGCGGGCACGCTCACTGATCCATGGGTAATCCCGACGGTCCGCAGCCATGGGTGTCACACTGGAAGCTGTAGTTTTACACTGTACAAATTAGGGGTTGCACTAAATTGAGCTGCTTTTGGGCTGGTGCTTTATTTATGTACTGAGCTTGGTTCTGATCCTGTATTTACGGCCATGGATCAGTGAGCGCTGGCCCGCATCTCCTCCTCAGGAGACGCCAGTGCTCACTTCCGCTTCACTCTGCTGTGTCCCGTAGGGTGCGAACCTGAATTGTATGTCAAATTAGCCCATGATCAACTTGGACTACAAGAAGGGCCCTGCCCCTTCCTTCATTACCTGAGCGTTGTTGTGTTTACCCCTGTTAGTCTTTGCAACTGACCCCTTAGTGTTTTCCAGTTCCCAGTGTTCCCATGCCTGCTACCTGTATCCTGTATCCCATGCTACCTTGTTCCTGTGCCATTGAAGTAATGTGGTACCGTATACTACGCCTTCTGTGTTACACCGCGCCTGGTGTTGCCTGCTGCCAAGGTCCCACTCGAGCCTACCATCACTACTGTCTGATATTACCACAGGTACACTTATTCGAACTATAGACATTGACTTGGTATCCTGTTGGCCAGCTGCTATCCCGCTATGGTGGTATGGCCCAGTGGGTCCACATATCCATCGTGACAGTAAGCTCAGGCCATGGACCCCGCTGGTCAACCCAAGACCATGTAAACATCTCAAGCCATGTAAGCCGATCTGCGAGACCTTCGGTCACGACAGGACCAACTCCTCCTGGCAGGGAACTCCATTGCACAGCGGCTGGATGCGCAAGCTGCAGCCTCCTCAGCTCCTTTTCCGATTACCTCGGCTGACCCTCCTGCTACACCTCCTGTCAGCACCAGTGCTGATCCCCGATTCTCGCTACCACTACCGCCTCGTTACAACGGAGACGCGAGCACCTGCAAGGGATTTCTCAACCAGTGCCAGATCCACTTCTTTTTACATGCCAGAGCGTTCCCTTCTGATGGCGCCAGGATTGCCTTCATCAATTCTCTTCTCACTGGCAAGGCCCTAGCATGGGCAAACCCTATCTGGGAACGACAAGGACCAGAGACCCGTGACTTCCAGGGGTTCCTACGGACATTTTGCACTGTGTTTGAGGAGCCTGGATGAGTCTCGTCAGCAGCTGCCTCCCTGCTGAGCCTTCGCCAGGGAGATACTTCCATGGGCGAGTATGCCATTCATTTTCGTACACTGGCAGATGAGCTGTCCTGGAACAATGAGGCCTTGGTGGCTACATTCTGACAGGGACTGTCGTCCGAGATCAAGGATGAACTGGCCGCTCGTAATCTACCACCTACCCTGCACTACCTAATTTTGCTTGCCACCTGGGCTGATATGAGGTTTCAGGAACGATCCCAAGAAATTTGTCGGGAGAGAAGACTCCCTAGGCTGGCCCCTACTTTCCAGCAGTCTCTGTTGCCCTCACTAGGTGGTCCACCGGAGGAGCCTATGCAGGTGGACCGGCTTAAGTTATCCATCCAGGAGAAACAGCGCAGACGCACTTCGGGACTTTGTCTGTATTGCGGCCTCGGAGGCCATGTCGTGCGTCTGTGTCCTCAGAGGCCAAAAACTCCAACAACTAGGATTAGTTGGGGAAACAACCCTAGGCGATACAGCACTGGATAGAGAACTCTCTTCTAAACTCTCCATCCACGTGACCATAATGTCTAGCGAGAAGACCCACCGGGCCTCTGCCTCTCTGGACTCTAGGTCCGCAGCCAGTTTTAGCCACAAAGACCTAGTGGATCTCCTCCAGTTGCCCACAACCCCCCTGGAGAGGCTGTTGATCGTTGCCTCGGTGATTGGACAACCTCTTCCCGACACAATTGTAGCTCTGACCAAACCACTGAGGCTCCAAGTGGGAGCCCTTCATTCCGAGCTCATCTCGTTTCTTGTCCTACTCAAGGCCGTTAACCCTGTGCTACTTGGCCTGCCCTGGCTCCGACTACATGCCCCAGTTCTGACTGGAACTCCGGAGAGGTTCTCCAGTGGGGTCCCAAGTGCCTCAACCGCTGCCTGTGGCAGTTCCATCCGGTCCAGCCTCTTCTGCCTCAGTCATTGGCAGGATTGCCCTCTCATTATTCTCTGTTCTCGGATGTCTTCAGCTAGAGGCAGGTGGAGACGCTGTCTCAACACCGGGCGTATGACTGTCCTATTGAACTGGTTCCTAATGCGTCCCTTCCACGTGGTAGGCTATACCCTCTCTCCTTGCCGGAGACTCAGTCTATGTCGGCCTATATTGAGGAGAATTTGGAGAGGGGTTAGATACAAAAATCCTCCTCCCCGGCCGGGGCCGGTATCTTCTTCATCGAAAACAAGGACGGATCTCTGCAACCCTGCATCGACTATCGGGGCATCAACTCGATCACGGACAAGAATAGATATCCGCTGCCACTGATTTCAGACATTTTTGATCGCATACGAGGAGCCAAGATTTTTTCTAAGCTAGACCTGCGTGGGGCTTACAACCTAATACGTATTCGCCAGGGTGATGAATGGAAGACGGCATTTAACACCCGAGACGGGCGCTATGAATACCTGGTGATGCTCTTCGGCCTGTGTAACACTCCCACGGTCTTCCATGAATTCGTCAATGACATCTTCCGGCATCTCCTCTTTGTTCGTCTTGTGGTCTATCTTGATGACATCTTAATTTTTTCCCAAGACCCGACCACTCATCAGAGGCATGTCCTTCAAGTTCTGCTGTGATTGAGGTAGAATCGCCTGTATGCCAAGCTGGAGAAGTGCATGTTTGAGAGGAATTCTCTACCCTTCCTGGGCTACATCATCTCGGACCAGGGTCTCAAGATGGATCCGGAGAAACTAAAGGACGTCCTGGAATGGCCACGTCCTGAAGGCTTACGGTTCATACAGCATTTCTTGGGATTCGCCAATTTTGCAGTTCATCCCAAGGTTCTCCTCACTGACAGCTCCCATCTCTACCCTCACCAAAAACGGCATCAACGCCAAGGTGTGGACTCCAGAAGCTGAATCCACATTTAATAGCCTGAAGAGGGCCTTCACGTCAGCCTCTACCCTCCATCATCCTGATGTATCTCGACATTTCTCGTTGGAGGTGGACGCCTCCTCGGTTGGCGCTGGCGCACTTCTGTTCCAGAGAAGTCCCAAAGGCAAGGCAGTGGTATGTGGCTATTACTCTAAACTTTTCTCTTCCGCAAAGCGCAACTACTCGTTTGGGGATCGGGAGTTATTGGCCATCAAATTGGCCCTGAAGGAGTGGGGACATCTACTAGAGGGCGCAGCTCATCCCATCCTGATATTTACTAACCACAAGAACCTCACTTATCTCCAGATGGCCCAATGGCTGAACCCTCATCAAGCCAGGTGGTCCCTGTTCTTTGCCCTGTTCAATTTGAGCTCCAATACCACCCGGCCAACAAGAATGTGAGGGCCGATGCCTTGTCCAGGTCGTTCGAGACAGAGGACACCATGGAGTCTCCACAAAATATTATTGATCCGTCCTGCATCTCTGTCAACCCCCTGCAAGGAGGACTTTTGTGCACCTGGCAGACAGAGGGAGAATCTTCCGCTGGGGACACAGCTCCAAACTGGCAGGTCAAGCGGGTGCCCGTGAGACCCGAGACCTGATTGTCCGTCATTTCTGGTGGCCCACGTTGCCCAAAGACATCATGGACTTTGTCTCGTCCAGCACGGTGTGCGTGGCTAACAAGGTTGCTCACTCCAAACCTGCTGGCCTGCTCCAGCCGCTGCCTGTGCCCAATGCTCCCTGGCAGCATATAGCAATGGACTTTGTCACGGACCTGCCTCCCTCTTCTGGACGCAGTACGGTGTATGTGGTGGTGGACCGATTCTCAAACATGGCTCATTTCATTCCGCTGACCGGCCTAACTTCTGCTTCTCGACTGGCCAACCTCTTCATCCAACACATCTTCCGCCTACACGGCTTACCTTGGCATATCGTGTCTGATCGATGGGTTCAGTTCACCTCAAAGTTCTAGAGAGCCCTCTGTAAACTCCTCGATGTAAAGCTGGACTTTTCCTCAGCCTACCATCCCCAGTCCAATGGTCAAGTCGAGAGGATCAATCAGATCATGGAGAACTACCTACGACACTTCACCTCCAGGCAGCATGATGACTGGGTGCAGCTTCTTCCTTGGACCGAGTTCTCGTATAATACCCATACAAACGAGTCCACAAGAACCACACCATTCTTCATCGTCTACGGCCAACACCCACAAATTCCTCTCCCAGTGTCCGTTACGTCCGAGGTGGCCGCAGCTGATTCTGCTTTCAGGGACAAATTGCAGATCTGGCAGCAAACCCGATCCCCTATTCTGCTGGCGGTCGACTGCATGAAACGAAAAGACGCAAGGAGAAGAGAGCCTCCCCAGTTTCTTCCAGGTACCAAGGTCTGACTGTCCTCTAGAAATATCTGGCTGAGGGTGCCGTCATACAAGTTTGCTCCCAGATCCTCAAACTCTTTGAGATCTTGTAACAGATCAACCCTGTCTACTACAAGCTTTGGCTGCCTCCTACACTCAAGATCCCAACTCCTTCCATATCTCCCTCCTGAAGCCTGCTGTCCTGAACCGCTACACCAAGATTTCTAGTCCTGCAGTTTCCCCCAGTGGTTCAAAGGATACATTCGACGTTAAGGAGATACTAGACACCAAAAAAGTAGGAGGAAGAACTTTTTATTTGGTGGATTGGAGAGGGTTTGGTCAAGGAGAGAGGTCCTGGGAGCCAGAGGAGAACCTCAATGCTCCTACCCTCCTGAAGAAGTTTCTCTCCCGCTCTGGCCCCAAGAGGAGGGGGATAAGAGGGGGGATACTGTGACACACATGGCCGCGGACCATCGGGATTACTTACCCCCGATGGTTAGCAGCCATGGATCAGTGAGCGCTGGCACGCATTTCCTCCTCAGAAGGCACCAGCGCTCACTTCCGCTTCACTCTGCTGTGTCCCATAGGGTACACGCACACGCTTGTGCCTGGCCTTAAAGGGCCAGCGCGCGCACCTGAATTGTATGTCAAATTAGCCCATGATCACCCTGGACTACAAGAAGGGCCCTGACCCTTCCTTCATTACCTGAGCGTTGTTGTGTTTACCCGTGTTAGTCTTTGCAAATGATCCCTTAGAGTTTTCCAGTTCCCAGTGTTCCCATACCTTCTACCTGTATCCTGTATCCCATGCTACCTTGTTCCTGTGCCTTTGAGAGTTGGAGTCGTGAGGTACCATAAACTACGCCTTCTGTGTTACACCGCACCTGGTGTCTGCCTGCTGCCAAATCCCATCCGAGCCTACAATCACTATTGTCTGAAATTACCACAGGTACCCTTATTTGAACTATAGACATTGACTTGGTATCCTGTTGGCCAGCTGCTATTCCGCTATGGCGGTACAGCCCAGTGGGTCCACACACCCATCGTGAAAGTGCTGAGCTTGGTGCTAATAATGTATTTACGTACTGAGATTGGTTCTCATACTGTATTCATGTACTAAACTTGGTTCTGATAATATATTCATGTACTGAGCTTTGTTCTGGTGCTGTATTTATGTACTGAGCATGGTTCTGGTGTTGTATTTATGTACTGAACTTTGTTCTGGTGCTGTATTTATGTACTGAGCTTGGTTCTGGTGCTGTATATATGTATTGAGCTTTGTTCTGGTGCTGTATTTATGTGCTGAGCTTGGTTCTGGAGCTGTAATTATATAGAATATATTTATAACAACAAAATTGCAGGGCAGATGGAATTGTTTTTGATTAATTGTATATTTAATGGGAACCTGCCTGGTAGTCTTAACACCTTGAACCGCCACAATGCGGTAATGGATGACCTGACAATATTTCCAACCATTCCCATGTATGTTTTTTTCAAATGCAGCAAAATCTATAAAATCAACTTTTAAAACGGCGCATGCTGTATGCTAATTACTCATTAAAGGTTCATGGGGCGGTGCCGCTGTCCTAAAGAGTCACATAGTCCTGCCTACAAGCCCACCTTTCCATGCTTGATTGACATCCCCATGGCTGTTATACATCACTACCAGTCTTCTCCAACTACTTGGGCACGCACCGTGCAGCGAGGTGTACTCTGCCCAACTTCATTGCTGCACCGTGCATGCCAGGGGAGTACAAGGCATCCGCAAGAGTTGGAGGAGGCTGCTAGTGATGTAGAACAGCCAGGAGGATGTCAATCAAGACCTGGGGGGGGGGCGCCACTTAAATTTTCACCTAAGGCAGCAGAAGAGCTAGAATCGGCCCTGTATGTCACATTTCTTGATGATCTTATCCTATTTTAGGAATTGTTGTATGCATTGAAGTGAAATGCTTATTGGGGTTTCTTATTTAGTCTGGCAGGTCTGATCTAGTCTGGAGTTTTTGCGCACTTTGCAATGTATCTTATTGTGGATCACTGTTTGTATTTTTGTATACAACGTTTTTAACTTGTTTGTCTTCTGCTTTTTTGGTGTCAATAAAATTTTGTTCTTGCATTGATATAATGCTGGATGTGCATGTTTTTTTTTTGCCCTACCTTCTCTGGTGGATGTAGTTGCTTTCTTCAGGGCATCCAAGATAACATCATATTTTCAATAACACCTTTAAATCATTTAAGTTATAAATATAAATACATTTGTAATATACTTAAGTTTTCCAACGTGGCCCCGTTTCCAGATCCTGCCGTCGGGAACTTGACTGTTGATGTCTCTCTCTGCTCTGGCTCTGCCGCTTTGTTGATCTTGAATTCTTGCCGGGTATACGACACGTCACTTGTGACGTGGTGTATATCGGCTTGTTCTGTTGTAACACGCATGCGCGGCCCCTGCTGTTATCTTGAGAACAGCAGGGACCGCAAGAACAGCAGTGACAGCGCATGCGCGTAACGGGATGTGAAGCAGAAGAAGCCGATATACGACACGTCACAAATGACGTGTCGTATACCATCCGAGGTCTCTCTGGCACGAGACCATGTGATCGGGATACGACACGACAGTGGAGGCGGCTGAAAAGGTGACGTCAGAGCTCATGTGACCAGAAGGAAAAAGCAGCCAGAGCGGAGAACAGAAGCAAAATTGCACGGGTAAGTATGCTATGCAATTTTTAATATGTGCAATGTATTTTTAAATGTACTAAAAAAATAAATCTCGGACAACCCCTTTGAAGTACTTTTACACCGGCCAGCTCGTTGATCGGTGCTCGTTTGATCCTTTAACAAGAACCCAGTATGGGGACAAGCACTCGTTACTCCTATCGCTCATCCCCATACATTTGTATCATGTCGGAAGCACGTCTCCCTGTTTACACATGGGGATGTGCTGCCGACAACGATAATATTTTGAGCATTTAAAACTATACAATCAGCTGATGAACGAGCATTTGCTCGTTCTTCTGCTGCTCGCTGCCCTGTTTACTGTGAATGTTGCCCTGTTTTCTATGAACGCTCTTTGCCCGATATTTGGCCAGTGTAAAAGTGCCTTTAGTGTGCCTGCGCATTCCTGGTTTTCTTGAGTGTTCAGAACTTAGCTTTTACTTCAAAGAAACTTTAAGGTCTAGTTCACACTAGTTTTTTGATATGCAGAATAAATGTGCCCAAAATTACATCTGGAATTTTGAAACAGATTTTGAATTGCCAGCATTATTTGGCGCTTTTTTTTTTTTTTGCATTTAATGCCTCCATTTTTTGCCCACTTGTTTTTTAAGTCGTTGAAGTTAATGCAAAAACCATAGACAAAAAAATGCCACAAAGACTGCTCCAAACAAGATCTGTGGGCTCTTTCTGCCTCCCATTGACTTCAATGGGAGGTCAGTACCGGAAACCGCTCAATGAAAGAGCATCCCGCTTTTTTTCGCGAGCGGCCAAATGCTGCTTGAGAAAAAAAAACGTCTCTGCCTCCTATTGAAATCAATGAGGGGTGATTTGGGGTGCTTCTTAGTGCTGATTCCATCACGGTATCCCATCAAAATCATTGCAAAAAAACTGACCCTAACAATCATATTTCATTATGAACTGTAAATATTTTCTAAATCATTAAATTAATAGTAAGCTCCAATGTCTTTAACCAGAGAAGGTGTTTAACCTTTCAGAAGTTTTTTCTTTTAGTTTCAAAGGATTTGTCACCAGTGGGGGGAAAAAGAAAAGTAATTCCTATATTTCAAGGTAGTCCTGCCCGTCTTGAAGAATAGTAGGTCGATTAATCTGAAAGGGGTGGCCCCATGCAGGAACGTGTCCCTGATATACCTTTATTATGCCCTGCCCTCCCCACACATTTCTTTTTAGAGTTTTCCAGAATTCTTCAGGTAAAAAAGTCTGACGAGCGCCTGGGTAATAAGGCCAAAAAAGGGGGTCTGGACTTGGTTCTTAGCTGAATAGATGTAGCTATTACATCCTGATACTTGCAGTGGCAAGTGTGTGTTGAGGACACCTGTGGTCCCAACCAGGGGCAGACATACCATTTTCAACTTCCTACTGTGTATTCAATTCCCTCTGCAGCTTCCTACTGTGTAATAAATTGCCTGTAAGGGACTGAGCTAATTAATTTTATGGTTCACAATTACTGGTGGTTAGAGAGATAGACTGGAGGAGCTCTATGGAGGTTAACTATTGTAGACCAAGAGACCTGTATACTGCTCTTGCACAGGGGTCCTCTGCTTATGTGTCTGCTTCTGCCCTGTTCCATAATTTTTTTATCAGCTGGAAAGGAACTCATTGGTCAAGAAAAACACAACTGTCAAGAAAGTAACTGATGTCTATCTAAGACAGAGGAGACGTAAAATGGACATCCACAGTGCCTTCTCTTAAGATGGGCAGAAAAATTGTCTGCTATGGTTTTTCCTTGTTGGGAAATATCAGACTATTGGTATCCAGTGCACTTCTAATCATTGGCACCATACAATTACTTTTCATATGGGGGACAAGGGCCTCCTTGATGGGAGCGTTGCTAGCCCAATGGTTGTCTCTGGAGGTTTTTTTTTGTTTCATGTAAACGCAAAAATTAAGCGACCCCAAGTTAATTCAGCCAAAACGTCAGTGAGAGATTTAGCACCATACAGATGTCCCCCATATGAAATAAATCATGTTGATGTATCTGCTATAAATAATTTTGTTAGATGTGCAGTGACACCAGTAGAATCTTTACAGTTTCCTTTCAGTTTTACAGGCGTCTTCAGTTTTATACAAATAGTAATATGTTATGGATAAAAAAGTAAATAGCCAGTATGATGTACGCTATGTCAGTGGCGCATGATGAATAAGAAAATATTGTGATAGGCCATCTCATGTTTATCTCATCATTATCACATCCTTCTAAGGCCCAGTTCACACTGGCATTTTGACCGCGGAAAACGCGCCAAAAAACATCCGAAAATGCCTCCCATTGATTTCAATGGGAGGTGGAGGCGTTTTTTTCCCACGAGCGGAAAAAAACGCTCACGGGCAAAAGAAGCGACATGCCCTATCCAAATGGAATTTTGAGGCAGAATTTTCTGCCTGCAAAAAACTCAGTGTGAACATATCCTAAGTACGTCAGACAGAGTTTTTCTACAATAAATGTAAGATTCCCTATTAACCACGTGTATTCAACAGCTGAATTTGATCAAAGGTCTAAGCCAGATTTCACTAACCTTATTCAGGTTGTAAGCCCCATGAAAATATAACAGATAATATTGACTGCATAAAAAGAACTTATTAAGAAAAAAATACCTCCAACAAACATAGTGCTAGGTATTTGTGGTCACTGCCATTTTGACATCACATTCATATTTAGCCTTATTCCAGGGCCCCTTTTTTGAGGGAGGCCATACCATACAGATGACCATCCAGTATAGTGTGTTATATAGTACTATACATTTACCACAATTTATTTATTACCCAGCACTCACCTCTGTGTACTTTGTATACCAGCCTGCAGCAGGATTTTTAGTTCTTCCATCCTTGATCTGTTTGTGTATGTTTCTACTAGATTTTGTATTCAATAATATATACCTTTTATATCTAAGAGTTTAGTTATTTTAGCTGTTTAAGTTCCTGAGATGTTTTGATAGTGCTAGGCCAAGAGTCATTAGAAAACAAATTCATTTTTATTTCACTAATGCAAGAATATTTTCAAAGATGGTTAAAAAGACAATAGAGACATACCAAAGAATAGGTGGGTGAAGAAGGACAATATATCATATAAGTGTAAATAAATAATGTTTCATGTATATAATACATAATACAGCAAATAATGTATAAAGATTTTATGTCATCCAGTAAAAAGCGCAAATGTACAAGAGGAGTCTGAAATAAGAATTTACTGTTAAATATTGAAAGCAATACATATATACTGTATATATATATATATATATATATATATATATATACACACACACACATTAGACTTGAACATGCATAAAGGCTGAAGTGATCCAAACTAACTATTAATAAAGGGCAAAATCATAAAAAGCTTGCTGAGGTCCTGCGAACACACAACGGCTTCGTCAAGGGTAATTAAGAAAAAAGCCTATGAAATATGTTACTAAATACTTTATTTATCCATGTAAACATTTTTTTTTAAAAAAACGGTAAATTTATTAGCCATTTATTACTAATTACAAACACTCGTGGAACGTTTACTTCTACACGGCTGCTTGTAGTGAAATAAAGTTGCATGCAACCTTGTAAAATCAATGGTCGCAAATTTCCTTACAACTTTTTTCCCATGGGGAAAAATTGAAGCCAACTGAAAGTCACGGTAATGCCACAATTTTACTAGGAAGAGTGGATGGTTTCATGTCGCCACAGAGCCCTGTAATGCTGCGACATCGCAGGTGTCATTGATGCAGAATTGTATCTACAACTGCCAGCGTCCAGAGAGCCACATGTAGGGGATCTGGGGGCAGTTGATTGCAATTTTTTGTGCCATTCATTTACCATTACAGGAGTAGTTTTTACATATAATAGTACGTGAAAATCAACAGTCGCACAAATTTCCATTGACTTCTATGAGGAAACTAAAGAAAATGATAGAGATATTTAATGTCAGGCAGCACAGTAAGTAAGGTCAAGCAGCAGTCTGACATACAAAAGGAAAATGTTTTATTTTCGTCTTGGTTATGACAGTCACATTTTACAGTGGTAATTGGCAGATATACAGTGTATTCAGAAAGTGTTCAAACCCTCTCCCTTTTTTTACATTTTGTTTTGTTGAGGCCTTGTGCTAAAACAAAAATAATTCACGTTTGTTCCCCATGATTCTGCAGTCAATACTGTAATGGCAGGGGGTAGGGAGACGGACAAGTGAGCCCTAATCTACCCGCCACTCTGTCCCTGCCTACTTGCAACGACCCGCCCTAGGCGACGGGGTACAACTGGGCGGCGGTCCCTGCGCTCAGTAAGTGCACGACAAACACGACAAACATACAAAGGAACACAAGCAAGGAAAAGGGGCCGTTGCCCACGGCAACACCGTGAGCAACCAGAGTGGTGAACGAGCCGAGTCAAGCCAGGAGTGTGCGAGGTACAAAACGAAAAGCAGAAGAGTAGTCGGTAAGCCAGGGTCTGTATGGAGCAGGATCAAAAATAGCAGGAGCTGTAGCTGGGCCAGGAAACCAAAAGGAAAGAATCACAAGCACCGAGGGACAGGAAGTGCAGGCTTAAATAGACCGAGGGCGGGAGCTAGCTGAGTCTGGCCAGGTTGCGATAGGCTCTCCCACTCCTAAGCCTGCCAGCCTGAATGGTGGAAGCAGGAGTCAGTCTCAGGGATGTATTCTCAGGTGCTGACTGATTAGTTCTGGGAGTTAACCCCGAAGCTGTGCCTGGCAGATCCTTTACAGTACCCCCCCCCTTTTATGAGGGGCCACCGGACCCTTTCTAAGTGGACCTGGCTTACTGGGGAAACGCAGGTGGAACCTCCTGACCAATACCCCAGCGTGAACATCCCGGGCGGGTACCCAAGTCCTCTCCTCGGGCCCGTATCCTCTCCAATGGACCAGGTACTGGAGGGAGCCTTGGACCATCTTGCTGTCCACAATCCTGGCCACCTCGAATTCCACCCCCTCAGGGGTGAGGATGGGAACAGGAGGTCTCCTCGAGGGAGCCAAGGACGGGGAGCAGCGTTTGAGGAGGGAGGCATGAAACACGTCGTGTATCCGAAAAGACGGGGGTAACTCCAGCCGGAAGGAGACAGGATTGAGGACCTCAATGACCTTATACGGCCCAATAAACCGGGGAGCAAACTTCTTGGACGGAACCTTGAGACGCAAGTTCCTAGACGACAACCACACCAGATCCCCGACCATAAACAGGGGGTTATCAGAACGTTTTTTATCAGCCTGAGTTTTTTGTACGCTCTGGGACACCTCTAGGTTTTTCTGAACCTGGGCCCAGACTGTGCACAGTTCCCGATGAACGACCTCTACCTTGGGATTGTTGGAACTACCAGGTGAAACGGAGGAGAACCGTGGATTAAACCCAAAATTACAAAAAAAAGGAGAGACCCCTGACGAGTTACTGACCCGGTTATTAAGGGAAAATTCGGCGAGGGGAATGAAAGAGACCCAATCAAATTGACAGTCAGAGACAAAACACCTTAAAGAGGCTCTGTCACCAGATTGTGCAACCCCTATCTGCTATTGCAGCAGATCGGCGCTGCAATGTAGATTACAGTAACGTTTTTATTTTTAAAAAACGAGCATTTTTGGCCAAGTTATGACCATTTTCGTATTTATGCAAATGAGGCTTGCAAAAGTACAACTGGGTGTGTTGAAAAGTAAAAGTACAACTGGGCGTGTATTATGTACGTACATCGGGGCGTGTTTACTACTTTTACTAGCTGGGCGTTGTGTATAGAAGTGTCATCCACTTCTCTTCACAACGCCCAGCTTCTGGCAGTGCAGCACTGTGACGTCACTCACAGGTCCTGCATCGTGTCGGCACCAGAGGCTACAGATGATTCTGCAGCAGCATCGGCGTTTGCAGGTAAGTCGATGTAGCTACTTACCTGCAAATGCTGATGCTGCTGCAGAATCAACTGTAGCCTCTGGTGCCGACACGATGCAGGACCTGTGAGTGACGTCACAGTGCTGCACTGCCAGAAGCTGGGCGTTGTGAAGAGAAGTGGATGACACTTCTATACACAACGCCCAGCTAGTAAAAGTAGTAAACACGCCCCGATGTAACACACAATACACGCCCAGTTGTACTTTTACTTTTCAACACGCCCAGTTGTACTTTTGCAAGCCTCATTTGCATAAATACGAAAATGGTCATAACTTGGCCAAAAATGCTCGTTTTTTAAAAATAAAAACGTTACTGTAATCTACATTGCAGCGCCTATCTGCTGCAATAGCAGATAGGGGCTGCAAAATCTGGTGACAGAGCCTCTTTAAGTATTGTTCTAGAGATTGATTAGTCCTCTCCGTTTGGCCATTGGTTTCAGGATGGAAGGCAGAGGAAAAGGACAGATCAATCCCCAACTTCATACAGAAGGCTCTCCAAAACAATGAAACTAATTGTACCCCTCTGTCCGAAACAATATTGACAGGGACCCCATGGAGACGCAGGATGTGTTTGACAAACAAGGTAGCCAACGTTTTGGCGTTGGGTAGTTTCTTGAGGGGCACAAAGTGGCACATCTTACTGAAGCGGTCCACCACCACCCACACCACCGACTTGCCTTGGGATGGAGGCAAATCGGTGATAAAATCCATGGAGATATGTGTCCAAGGTCTCTGGGGAATGGGCAACGAACGCAGTAAGCCCGCTGGTCGGGACCTGGGAGTCTTGGACCTAGCACAAACCTCACAAGCGGCGACGTAGGCCTTAACGTCTTTAGGCAACCCAGGCCACCAATAATTTCTGGAAATGAGGTGTTTGGTACCCAGGATGCCTGGATGGCCAGATAGTGTGGAGTCATGATTTTCCCTAAGTACCCTTAGCCGGAATTGCAGGGGAACAAACAGCTTGTTCTCAGGAAGGTTCCCGGGAGCTGCACCTTGATCAGCAGCAATATCAGAGACTAAATCAGAATCGATCGAGGAAATGATTATACCTGGAGGCAAAATACAAGCAGGATCTTCCTCCGAAGGAGGGCTGGCCATGAAGCTACGCGACAGTGCATCAGCCTTAATATTTTTAGACCCAGCCCTATAGGTAACCAAAAAATTGAATCTGGTAAAAAATAACGCCCATCGAGCTTGTCTCGGGTTTAGCCTCCGGGCAGATTCTAGGAAAACCAGATTCTTGTGGTCGGTAAGGACCGTTACCTGGTGCCTAGCCCCCTCCAGGAAGTGGCGCCACTCTTCAAATGCCCATTTAATGGCTAAGAGTTCGCAGTTGCCAATATTATAGTTACTTTCAGTTGGCGAAAACTTCCTGGAGAAGTAGGCACAGGGGCGGAGATGGGTGAGGGACCTGGTACCCTGGGACAAGACAGCCCCCACTCCCACCTCAGATGCGTCAACTTCCACGATAAATGGCTCCATTTGGTTGGGCTGAACCAGCACCGGGGCCGAGACAAAGCACTTCTTAAGGACCTCAAAAGCCTGGACAGCCTCAGGAGGCCAGTGGAGGAGATCAGCACCTTTGCGAGTGTGGTCCGTAAGGGGCTTAGCGATGACCGAGAAGTTAGCAATAAATCTCCTGTAATAATTAGCGAACCCCAAAAAACACTGTAATGCCTTCAGGGAGGCAGGTTGGACCCATTCCGCCACAGCCTGGACCTTGGCGGGGTCCATGCGGAATTCATGAGGAGTGAGGATTTGACCCAAAAATGGAATCTCCTGTACCCCAAACACACATTTTTCGGTTTTTGCAAACAGTTTGTTTTCCCGAAGGACCTGGAGCACCTTCCTGACATGCTCAATGTGGGAGGACCAGTCCTTGGAAAACACCAGTATGTCATCAAGGTACACTACCAGAAAAATCCCCAGGTAATTTCTCAAAATCTCATTTATGAAATTCTGGAAGACCGCAGGGGCATTACACAACCCAAAGGGCATGACGAGGTATTCGAAATGGCCTTCGGGCGTGTTAAACGCAGTCTTCCACTCATCCCCCTCTTTGATGCGAATAAGGTTATACGCCCCCCGTAGATCCAATTTAGAAAACCATTGGGCCCCCTGAACCTGATTAAAGAGATCAGGAATCAAAGGAAGGGGATACTGGTTCCTTACCGTGACCTTATTCAGGCTACGGTAGTCAATGCATGGCCTAAGACCACCATCCTTCTTCCCCACGAAGAAGAAGCCAGCACCTACCGGAGAAGAAGAGGGACGAATGTAACCCTTGGCCAGGGATTCCTGGATATACACTCTCATAGCTTCACGTTCGGGACAAGAAAGATTAAATATCCTACCCTTAGGAAGCTTAGCTCCTGGTACCAATTCGATAGCGCAATCGTATTCTCTATGAGGAGGTAACACTTCGGAGGCCTCCCTAGAGAAAACATCCGCGAAGTCCTGAACAAACTCGGGTAGCGTATTCGCCTCCTTAGGGGGAGAAATAGAATTAACAGAAAAACATGACGTACAACATTCATTACCCCATTTGGTAAGCTCCCCAGTATTCCAGTCAAATGTGGGATTATGCAACTGCAACCAGGGAAGACCTAGAACCAAATCGTACGATAATCCCTGCATCAACAGTACAGAGCATTGCTCCAAATGCATGGAGCCAACAAGGAATTCAAAAACAGGGGTATGCTGTGTAAAATAACCATTAGCAAGAGGAGTGGAGTCGATACCCACTACCGGGACAGGTTTAGGCAAATCAATCAGAGGCATAGCAAGGGACATAGCAAATTCCACAGACATGATATTAGTAGAGGACCCTGAATCCACGAAGGCACTGCCGGTAGCAGACCTACCACCAAAAGAGACCTGAAAGGGAAGCAAGATCTTAGTACGTTTCATATTTACGGGTAATACCTGTGTGCCCAAGTGACCTCCCCGATGATCACTTAGACGCGGAAGTTCTCTGGCTGCAATCTTACGCTTAGGACAGTTGTTCACTTGATGCTTGTCGTCCCCACAGTAGAAGCAGAGACCATTCTTCCTGCGGAATTCTCTACGTTGTTGGGGGGACACGGAGGCCCCGAGTTGCATAGGTATCTCTGAATCTTTCGGGGAGGAACGAAGCAACGGAGCTTCGGGAGGCATCATGGGGGAGTCGGAGGAGAAAACACAAACGTTCACGTTGTCGTTCCCTGAGACGTCGGTCAAGTCGTACCGCTAAAGCCATAACCTGGTCTAGAGAGTCAGAAGAGGGATAGCTAACTAGCAGGTCTTTCAGGGCATTCGACAGACCCAACCTAAACTGGCACCTTAAGGCAGGGTCATTCCACCGAGAAGCTACGCACCACTTCCGAAAGTCAGAGCAATACTCCTCAACAGGTCTCTTACCCTGACTTAAGGTCACCAGCTGACTCTCGGCAAAGGCAGTCCTGTCAGTCTCGTCATAAATAAGTCCGAGAGCAGAAAAGAAACAATCAACGGAGGAAAGTTCAGGGGCGTCAGGAGCCAAGGAGAAGGCCCACTCTTGGGGCCCTTCCTGGAGCCGGGACATAATTATACCCACCCGCTGGCTCTCAGAACCTGAGGAATGAGGCTTTAAACGAAAGTAAAGCCTACAACTCTCCCGAAAGGAGAAAAAAGCCCTCCGGTCCCCTGAGAACCGGTCGGGCAACTTGAGGTGGGGTTCAAGAGGTGCGGTGAGGGGAACTACCAGGGTAGCATCAGGCTGGTTGACCCTCTGAGCCAGGGTGTGGACCTGTAGGGAGAGACCCTGCATTTGCTGAGCCAGGGTCTCTCGGGGGTCCATAGTGGTGTCAGGGACCAGGGGTAGACTAGGTATGGGCTTGTGATTATGTAATTGCAGGGGGTAGGGAGACGGACAAGTGAGCCCTAATCTACCCGCCACTCTGTCCCTGCCTACTTGCAACGACCCGCCCTAGGCGACGGGGTACAACTGGGCGGCGGTCCCTGCGCTCAGTAAGTGCACGACAAACACGACAAACATACAAAGGAACACAAGCAAGGAAAAGGGGCCGTTGCCCACGGCAACACCGTGAGCAACCAGAGTGGTGAACGAGCCGAGTCAAGCCAGGAGTGTGCGAGGTACAAAACGAAAAGCAGAAGAGTAGTCGGTAAGCCAGGGTCTGTATGGAGCAGGATCAAAAATAGCAGGAGCTGTAGCTGGGCCAGGAAACCACAAGGAAAGAATCACAAGCACCGAGGGACAGGAAGTGCAGGCTTAAATAGACCGAGGGCGGGAGCTAGCTGAGTCTGGCCAGGTTGCGATAGGCTCTCCCACTCCTAAGCCTGCCAGCCTGAATGGTGGAAGCAGGAGTCAGTCTCAGGATGTATTCTCAGGTGCTGACTGATTAGTTCTGGGAGTTAACCCCGAAGCTGTGCCTGGCAGATCCTTTACAAATACCCTATAATGACAAAGTGTAAACAGAATTTTTAGAAATTCTTATGTCATCCAGTAAAAAGTGAAAATGTACAAGAGGAGTCTGAAATGTGAATATATATATATATATATAGTTTTTAGGCAACATGTCAGGTTTGAAAAGGTCTTGTGGTGCAAAAACATAGTAAAAAACTCCCAAAAAGACACCATTTTGGAAACTATACCCCCCAATGAATTAATCTAGGTGTATAGTGCGCATTTAGACCCCACAGTTTATTTGCTACATTTATTTAAATTAAGCCATAAAAATGAAAATCTACATTTTTTCCAATAAAACATACAATGTTTTAATTTTTACAAGGAATAAAGGAGTAGAAACACCCCAAAATTTGTAAGGCAATTTTTCCCGATTACGGAAATACCCAATATGAGGTCATAAACTGATGTTTGAACACATGGCAGCCCTCAGAAAGGAAGGAGCGCCATTTGGCTTTTGGAGCTCAAATTTTGCTAGAATGGTTTTCAAGCGCCATGTCGCATTTGCAAATCCTCTGAGGGATCAAAACAGTGGAAAGTCCCAAAAGTGACCCCATTTTGGAACCTACACCTCTTATGAAATTTATCTAGGGTTATAGTGAGTATTTTGACCCAACAGTTTTTTTGCAGAATTAATCGGAAACAGGCCGTGAAAATGAAAATCTACATTTTTTCCCATAAGATGTCGTTTTAGGTTCGATTTTTTTTTTAAATTTTCACAAGGGCTAAAGGAGAAAATGCACCCTAATATTTGTAAAACAATTTCTCCTGAGCACAGAAATACCCCATATGGGGACATAAATTGCTGTTCAGACACATGGCAGCGCTTAGAAGGGTAGTAACGTTTTTTTGGCTTTTGGAGCTAAAATTTTGCTGAAATGTTTTCGGGGGCCATGTCACATTAGAAAAGCCCCTGAGGGATCAAAACAGTGGAAACCCCGTAAAAGTGACTCCATTTTGGAAACTACACCCCTAAAGGAATTTATGTAGTGGTATAGTGAACATTTTGACCCCACAGGTTTTTTGCTGAATTAATTGTAAGTAGGCCGTGAAAATGAAAATCTAAGTTTTTTCCAATAAAATTTAATTTTAGCTTAGATTTTTGCATTTTCATAAGGGTTAAAGCAGAAAAAGCGCCCCAACATTTGTAAAGCAATGTCTTCTGAGCACGGCAATTCCCCATATGTGGTCATAACTTTCTGTTTGGACACACGGCAAGGCTTAGAAGGGAAGGAGAATTTTTTTACTTTTGTAGCTCAAATTTTACTGAAATGGTTTGCGGCGCCATGTCGCATTTGCAAAGCCCCTGAGGGATCAAGACAGTGGAAATATCCCAAAAGTGACCCCATTTTGGAAACTATTTATCTAGTGGTGTAGTGAGCATTTTGACCCCACATGTGTTTTGCAGAATTAATTGGAATTAGGCAGCGAAAATTAAAATCTAAATTTTTTTCCCATAAAATATAGGTTTTGCTTTGATTTTTTAATTTTCACAAGGGCTAAAGGAGAAATAGCACACCAATATCTTTATAGCAAATTCTTCTGAGAACAGTAATACCCCATGTGTGGTCATAAATTGCTGTTTGGACACACGGCAGGGCTTAGAAAGAAAGGAGTGATTTTTTTGGCAATTGTAGCTCAAATTTTGCTGGAATGGTTTGTGGCGCCATGTCGCATTTGCAAAGCGCCTGAGGGATCAAAACAGTGGAAACCCCCCAAATGTGATCCCGATTTGAAAACTACACCCCTTATGGAATTTATCTAGGGGTATAGTGAGCATTTTGACCCCACAGGTGTTTTGCAGAATTAATTAGAAGTTAACCGTGAAAATGAAAATCTAAATTTTTCCCATAAAATGTAGATTTTGCTTTGATTTTTTCATTTTTTCAAGGGCTAAAGGAGATAAAGCACCCCAATATTTGTATAGCAATTTCTCCTGAGCACGGAAATACCCCATATGTTGTCCTAAACTGCTGTTTGGGCGCATTGCACTATACGGCTTCAGCACTTGATCTGAATGATCAACTCCTCTCATGTATTTATTATATCCCAGAAAGCAATCTGGCTTGGGGATCACTGTACTGGTACCTCATACAGGGATAGGGGTGTTGCCATTTCCATGTATTGTGGTCAAGATAAGGACATTTCTCTTGACTTGTACTTGACCAACAACATGTTCTCCCTGCATACTACCCTGCCCTCACCCCTTCTGAGACTTTGGCCAATGAGTGTTTTAGGGAGGCCTCTCTGCTTTTTGCACACTGTGTCACATGCTGCAGTAATTCTGGTGGAGAGGCACTTAAATAATGAGATGCTGATGCAGAAGTTATCCACGTAAAGGTGGTAACCCTTGTCCAGCAGTGGGTGCATAAAATCCCTCACTATTTTCCCACTAACTCCCAGGACAGGGAGGGCATTCTGGGCGTTCAATCCTGGAGTCCTTCCCTTCATAAACCCGAAACCTGTGGGTGTACCCTGAGCTACTCTCACACAGCTTGCACATTTTTTCATCCCATACCCTGCCCTCTTACTTGGCAGGTATTGGTGGAATTTTGGCTAAATTTGGTGCTAAAATGATCAATGACAGGCCTGATTTTTAAAACGCAGTCATATGTGGGGTCATCATGGGGCGGGCACTGTACATTATCATTATAATGCAAAATCTTTGAAATCGCTTCAAAGCGAGTCCGGTTCATAGCCATGCGGTAAATTAGGGTGCTGTATAAGACACCTGTACTCCAGTATTGCCTAATCTTTGGCTTCTTTACTAGACCCATATGCAGAACAAGGCCCCAAAATGTCATCATCTCCGCTGCATCTACAGGGGTCCACCTGAGGGGTCTAGCATATGATAACGTGGGATTCTGGGCAATAACTTCCTGTATAAATTAGTCTAGGCCACCATTAAATTCACAAATTCCTCACTGAAAAAAACCTTTAAAAAATGTATTTCTGTGAAGCCTTCAGTCTCAAAATTAATTCCTGAGTTGCCCATGAAATCATGGATCTGAGGCTTATCATTTTCAAGGGGTGGGTTCCACATGAGCTCACTAATTTGGGGGGTTTCATCAGCTGATGTTCTTGGGTGCCTTTGCAGGGGTTTCTCATCACCGGATGATGAGGAAGAGGAAGACAAGATGTATGGGGTAAATTCCTCTTCTCCCGCGCTGGCCAAATTAGTGTCAGAGGCCACACGGGTGCGTAGTGCTTCAACACGTGTAATACTAATTTTATATTTACACAGGGGGTTGTGGGTGTTGTGCTTTTACACAGGTATAAATGTACAGAATAAACACAGGCCTCAAAAATGGTCAGTATGGGAGACAGTAGGTATGCACCGGCTCTTCTCACCGTTCCTAACCGTAATGAGGCGGGCAGAGCTGGTGCAGGGTATTTGAAACACTCACCATGCTTGCGATTGGTGAGGTGGCACCACTGCCACCGGCCCATGAATACAAGGCAGGGATGGTGCTGTCTTAGACAGCACCAATCACCACCAATCGCTGTGCCACTGTGATAAGTTTATGCTGAAAAAAGCTGCGATTGGCTGGTCAGAATTGATCAGCCAATTGCAGCGATCGCCGATGCGGGGGGCGCCACGATTGCCCCCTGGGCAATGAGTAAAGATGACCTGCTGTCAGGTACAGCGGCTATCTTGACTTGGTCACCGTGTCCTTAGACACAATGACCGCTTAATGCTCCAACGTAACTGAATGTTGGTTTGCGTTAAAGGGGTTACACTCGAAACACACCGGAGGGCACCGCATATATGTTGCCACATACCCTGAAAGACTACAATGGTAAAGACGAGAAACACACACAAGGGTATGTATATGGCAAAAAGTCTATAGACACTAAACGTATGACAAAAAAATATAAATTTATTGATAACAATAACACCACATAGACATAGTTAAAATCATTTAAAAAAGCAAATGCATGCTAGAGCTGGTGTCCTGGGGAATGCCACCCTGATAAGTGGCCAGTCTCAAAAAAAAACTGAAAAAGACCTACCTAAAGACTCCTCTGATAAATATTGTAATATAAATCTGAATAAAACGAATATTGCATTAGACCATGAGGTATATAAATCCTATGAGATCATGGAGTATCCAAAAGGAGGAGAAAAAAGTTCTGGATGCCCCACGCATATCGCCACAACGTGGCTTCCTCAGGGGGTAATACTATAATGAGGTGCATAATATTATATATAGAAATTATTTAGATTTTAAATTATAAAGAGATGTGTGCATAATTGTGCACAGTTACCTCTCCCTCTCTCCAAGTGCAAGTGCCAGTCCGATGGTAACTGGCGTCTGTCAGCGCGCAATGCACATGCGCTGGAAGCCAGCGCCACGCCTGCATGACGCGGGACTCCGCGCGTGCGCAAATGAGCACGAGACAGTCACTCCGCCGGTACACAGTGCGCATTCGCACGGGGGCTGACACCAAAACCAACAGAAAATAAGAAAGCCTGGTGGAAACACATGGGCAATAGGAGATCAGGATATACAAATCCCTCTGTTAAACAGAATACTGCATCACACACTTTTGAGCAATCCTCCAGTGATTTTTCTTTTTATCCACGGACACCAGCGAAGTGGAAAAAGGTCCAGGCGAGGTAAACATCAAAAAAAGTGGTCTGAGGCATCGGGATTGGTCGCCCCAAACGTACCAAGCGCAACCCTCCAAACTAAGTGCACAACCAGTGGTTATTACGACACAACAATTACAGATCATCAATCTCACTTCCTGTGAATTGACACCCTTGGAAAGGTCAGACCTGGAGAAGGGGCTAACCGTTTTGCCTACACAAGGTCTCGATAAGTTTGAATTTACCAAAGATGTTTATGTCTTCTGTAGACAACTGATGTTTAAAATCTTATACCATCAACCTTCTATGATTGACGACTTACCTGAAAAGGAACGACAAGCATTTTGAGATCTATTGGATCTACTCAAGGAAAATGAAAACGAAGACTTGTATGGTAAGAAAAAATGTCCTTATCGAATTCCCTCACAAAAGACACCTTCATTTAAAATATGTCCAGCGATTCAAATATTTTTTGAATCAGTGACTAGAGATATTCAAAAAATTAAGACATTTAAATACGAACGGGATAATATGACCAAAGTAGAGAGACAGGCTCTTTTTTCCCTGAGCCAGAATGACACCATTATCATCAAGGAGGCTGATAACGGGGGCAATACCGTATTGTGGGGTGTCAAACAATACAGAGAAGAAGCAAAACGACAACTAACCAACACTTCTTTCTATCAGGTTTTGCCATCAGATCTCACGGATACGTTTAAGAAAAAACTGGACTTAATCATCGATGCAGCTCATAGATATGCGATCGTAAACACAAATGAATGTAAGTATCTTAAAACTGCAGAGCCAATCATTCCTACATTCTACTTGGTGCCCAAGGTTCATAAATCAATGGTAAATCCTCCAGGTAGGCCAATTGTGGCTGGTATAGGCAGCCTTTGAGAAAAAGCCTGCATCTACATAGATTATTTCTACAACCTTTAGTAATTCACCTAAAGTCTTACATAAGAGATTCCATGCACCTGATTGAACAGTTGCAGAATTTTGAAATTCCTGTGGGAACTATACTTATATCTTTAGATGTGGAGTCACTTTATACCAACATTAAACATCACCTGGGACTACGAGCAGTGACACATTACCTAAAACAACAAGTTACATCTAATAGACAACATGATTCTTTTCTTTATGATCTTCTAGAATTTGTTTTGGGCCACAATTACTTTGTGTTTGACAGGACTTTCTATAGACAAATCTCTGGTACTGCGATGGGTGCATGGTGTGCCCCCTCCTATGCCAATCTTTTTCTGGGTTGGTAGGAGGAGACACACGTGTACCCATCGGCACAATATCAGCAAAATGTGATCAAATGGTACAGGTATATAGACGACATACTTATCTTTTGGACAGGTACAGAAGAGGAATGTAAGCTAAATATAGAGAAACTGAACAAAAATCCTTGGAATATACATCTGACTGCAAAACTATCATGAGAAGTGGTTGAGTTCCTGGACCTAAAAATTATGATGGAGGGATCCAGAGCTAAAACTACCCTTTATCGGTAAGAAGCTTCTACCAACAGCCTCCTACACTATCAGAGCTTTCATCCGCCACATCTCAAAAATGGAATGCCAGTGGGATAATTCCTTAGAATCAGAAGAAACTGCAGTGAAGAACAAGAATTTAGGGACCATGCGAGGGACCTAAGCAATAGATTCAAGGTAAGAGGATACCCCCACAAGATCATCACCAAAGCGTACCAGAAAGCTCTCAATAGCAATAGGACTGAAATCCTCAACCCAAAACATCGTATTCAGGATAGCAGGATCAGAGTTACCACCACATACAATAATCAATAGAAAGATGTTGCCAAATTCTGCATAAAAATTGAACATTCTATTATGTGAACCAAAATTATCTCCACATATTACTGAGAGATGCCTTTTGACGGCTAAAAGGGCTCAAAATTTATGAGATCGAATCATGATAACTCACTTCCCCAGACCCAAGATACATTTAGGGAGGGGGATCAAACTAAAAGGCTCATACGCCTGTGGTGATTGCAACATCTGTCAATTTGTAAATCCCACGGTTGTATTTATAGATCCTATCGATCAATAAATGTATCAATTAAAATCATACATTAATTGTCATAGCAAGAATGTTATTTATGGACTTACCTGTTCTTGTCCCAAAGTCTATATAGGTCAAACAAGCCGGGAACTACGTAAAAGAGTACAGCAACATATATCAAACATCACCCTGGCAGATCTCAATCTCAAACAGAACAAAATCTTGACTTCAGTAGCTTCACATTTTTTACAAAATCATAAAGGTAAGATCACAAGCTTAAACGTTTTCGGCCTAGAACAGATACAGTCAAATATCCGAGGTGGTAATACTGTACCTAAATTATTACAACATGAATCCAGATGGATTTACAATCTAAAATGTACAACCCCTAGGGGCATAAATGAAGAATTATTATACACAGGATTCTACAAAATGTAAACTCTTTTTGGCCTGTACAGTTTTTTCTTCATAGTCAATTCATCCTTTTCTTTCACTTTTCACATCACATTATTATTACTATGCTTTATTGCACACTATTCACGTATATATTATTATAGATATTATTCATCATATATCTATCTATCTATCTTTTTTTTTTTATATCATCTTCACATGATACTTACCCATTATTATTATTTCTCACTCACCATAATTACCACTATTTTCCTTTATTCGTTTTCTGGTTCTTTATTCAACAAAAATAAATATCCCTTTAAAACTTTGTCCCAAGTCTTGTGTATGCAAAATCGAGGGGCTGTATTGGTACGTAACTGTATATGAATGTGAATAAGTTAAACTAACCTTCCATAATAATCTCTAGGCTATACTAATGTACCAACATTAAAAATTTGTTTTTTCCTTTGAATATGTTACGTGTACAACTTGAAGAAGCAAGATAACACTCTTCATTTGAAAAACTATACATCGTCCCCTTTTCTTCAAATTTTTAATTTACTCTGTATAAGTATACCTATATATTATACATCGTATCATGCCTCTTTCAAAGAAAGCCCCATATAATGTCTCTAGCCAGTCTTCTCCCTCTCTCTCGTGCGAGTTGTTTAGGACTGGTGTGGGGGGGGGGGGGTGACACATGCCAACATAAGCACTTTATTGTTTTGTTTTCCATTACACTAATTTGCATATTTTATATAGTAACCTAGTATTTAGAGTTATTCTAGGGTTTATGCTATTGTCTTAGCATATATGGGTACATCTGTGCATGGTATGTCTGAGTATCCAAGGGCCATGTATGCTTGGTTTTTCAGTGCAAACGCGTATGTCCTTGTGCATCACGTTTTTATATGCACTACCAATTAAAAGTTATTTTCATTTTCTATATCTACATAAATTATTCATCAAAGTTGGTACCAACAGGTAGCAGGCATTTATTTCCAATATGGGAAATTCTAAATATAAGTTATTTTCTTATATTTCACATTTTATACTTCATCACAAATCTTCACTGGACTAATCACCTTCGTTTTCATATGTGTTTTATACATTTTTTCTTTTTTTCTGTGCCTGGTTATGTGCTCTCATGCCGACAGGACCCGTTCTCTCACTCGTCTATCGCACTGGGCAAACGCGGGGAGCCGCGCCATGTTGGTTTTGGTGTCTGCCCCAACGATTGCGCACTGTGTACGGGCGGAGTGACCGTCTCGTGCTCATCTGCATGTGCGCGGAGTCCCGCATTATGCAGGCGTGACGCTGGCTTCCGGCGCATTGCGCACTGAAGGACACGAGTTACCATCGGACTGGCGCTTGCACTTGGAGAGAGGGAGAGGTAAGTGTGCACAATTATGCACACATCTCTTTATAATTTAAAATATAAATAATGTCTATATACACCGCATTCCAAATTATTATGCAAAATTAAATTTTTCGCTGATTTTCCTAAATAGTCGATGCAAATGACAGTCAGTATAATCTTCAAGCCATCAACCGTTGGAGTTTAATGCTAATTTAATTGAACAAATCTCCTAATGATAACAGATTTTTCAAATTATTATGCACAACAGAGATTGAAACATTTTAAAGGTTGTAAAGAGAACTAAAATTGTAATTTGTTGAATTTGCAGCATCAGGAGGTCATATGTACAGAAATCAAAAGCTCTTTCAATCAAAAAAAACTTAACAGGCCAAGTTACATGTTAACATAGGACCCCTTCTTTGATATCACCTTCACAATTCTTGCATCCATTGAATTTGTGAGTATTTGGACTGTTTCTGCTTGAATATATTTGCAGGATGTCAGAATAGCCTCCCAGAGCTTCTGTTTTGATGTGAACTGCCTCCCAACCTCATAGACATTTTGCTTGAGGATGCTCCAAAGGTTCTCAATAGGGTTGAGGTCAGGGGAACATGGGGGCCACACCATGAGTTTCTCTCCTTTTATGCCCATAGCAGCCAATGACAAAGAGGTATTCTTTGCAGGATGAGATGGTGCATTGTCATGCATGAAGATAATTTTGCTATGGAAGGCACGGTTCTTCTTTTTGTACCACGGAAGAAAGTGGTCAGTCATAAACTCTACGTACTTTGCAGAGGTCATTTTCACACCGTCAGGGACCCTAAAGGGGCCTACCAGCTCTCTCCCCATGATTCCATCCCAAAACATGACTCCGCCACCTCCTTGCTGACGTCGCAGCCTTGTTGGGACATGGTGGTCATTCACCAACCATCCACTATTCCATCCATCTGGACCATGCAGGGGTGCACGGTACTCATCAGTAAACAACACGGTTTGAAAATTAGTCTTCATGTATTTCTGAGCCCACTGCAATCGTTTCTGCTTGTGAGCATTGTTTAGGGGTGGCCGAATAATAGCTTTATGCACACTTGCAAACCTCTGGAGGATCCTAAACCTTGAGGTTCGCGGGACTCCAGAGGCACCAGCGGCTTCAAATACCTGTTTGCTGCTTTGCAATGGCATTTTAGCAGCTGCTCTCCTAATCCTATTAATTTGTCTGGCAGAAACCTTCGTCATTATGCCTTTAGCTGAACGAACCCGTCTGTGCTCTGAATCAGCCACAAATCTTTTCACAGTACAATGATCACGCTTAAGTTTTCTTGAAATATCCAATGTTTTCATACCTTGTCCAAGGTATTGCACTATTTCACGCTTTTCGGCAGCAGAGAGATCCTTTTTCGTTCCCATATTGCTTGAAACCTGCGGCCTGCTTAATAATGTGGAACGTTCTTCTTAAGTAGTTTTCCTTTGATTGGGCACACCTAGCAAACTAATTATCACAGGTGTCTGAGATTGCTTACAATGATCCAAAGAGCCCTTAGGGTATGTGCACACGTAGTGACCAAAAACGTCTGAAAATACGGAGCTGTTTTCAAGGGAAAACAGCCCCTGATTTTCAGACGTTTTTTGAGCAACTCGCGTTTTTCGCTGGGTTTTCTCTGCGTTTTTTACGTCCGTTTTTGTAGCTGTTTTCATTGGAATCTATGAGAAAACGGCTCCAAAAACGTCCAAACAAGTGTCCTGCACTTCTTTGACGAGGCAGTCATTTTACGCGTCGTCGTTTGACAGCTGTCAAACGACGACGCGTAAATGACAGGTCGTCGGCACAGTACGTCGGCAAACCCATTCAAATGAATGGGCAGATGTTTGCCGACGTATTGGAGCCGTATTTTCAGACGTAAAACGAGGCATAATACGCCTCGTTTACGTCTGAAAATAGGTCGTGTGAACCCAGCCTAAGACACAATACCAACCATGAGTTTAATTGAAAAACTAATAATTAAATGTTTATGACACTTAAATCCAATGTGCATAATAATTTGGAACACGTATAATATTATGCACCTCATTATAATATTACCCCTGAGGAAGCCACGTTGTGGCGATACGCGTGGGGCATAAAGACCTTTTTTCTTCTCATTTTGGATACTCCATGATCTCATAGGATTTGTATACCTCATGGTCTGATGCAATATTCGTTTTATTCAGATTTATATTACAATATTTATCAAAGGAGTCTTTAGGTAGGTCTTTTTCTGGGGGGTTTTGAGACTGGCCACTTATCAGGGTGGCATTCCCCAGGAGACCAGCTCTAGCATGCATTTGCTTTTTTAAATGATTTTAACTATGTCTATGTGGTGTTATTGTTATCAATAAATTTATATTTTTTGTCATACGTTTAGTGTCTATAGACTTTTTGCCATATACTTTTTCTCATCTTTACCAAAGGGGTTACACTGGCACAAAAAAATCATTGCCTATTTGATTAAAGCTAGAAATTGACCCTACTTACCTATATACTTATGTAGCCAGCCTGGCTCTGTTTCACTAATTTTCATAAGCCACCACTGACGCGGGAAGTTCTGTAGTTCGTGTCATAATGATGACGCTCCGACACATGACCACGTGATTGATAGCATTCTCCCCTTTCAGTGGTGTCGGAGCATCATGAAGTCACATGACCGCAAGCTGTAGCAGGGTCAGTGTATCATTGGGTTACTTGAGCTCTCCCTCCAGTGTCGTCAGCGCATGATGTGACTACTAGGGGGCTTTCGCTATGACATTCCGGCAGTAGTAAGCTAGTCCTCTTCAACAGCATCCAATCCCGAGGAGTGCATATTGCCATAGCGATGTGTGTTGTACAAGAGCTGAAAGGGGATTGGGGACTGGAGACACTGCGGGAGAGCACAGGGATTACACTATGTAATCATTGGGGTGTGCTTGGGTGGAAACGGGGGGGCGGGGACACATGGCAAGAGGAGGAAAGTAGTGCACGATGGGACTTGTAGTTTAAAAAGCACGCAGAAACCACAAGTACCGACTAATAACCGGAAGTGTGACCTCGGCTGCAGCATTACAACGGGAATAAGAAAGTAACGCAAAAATATTTTTTTTAATGGAAAGTAGTTGAATAAAGATATATACGTGGTTGAGAAAGTTGGTGGGCTGTTTTTTTTTTTGTTTTTTACTCCCCAGATAACCCCTTTAAGACCATGGCGACAGTGACCTAATAGTACGTAACATGTCGCCAAGGTGTTAAAACAAGAAATTTTATTATACTCTTTTTTTGTTTGTATTCTAAGATGCAAAAATAAAAACTTCTAGGCTATGTTCACACAGAGTTTTTTGCAGGCGGAATTTCTGCCTCAAAATTCAGTTTGGAAGTTTGAGGCAGATTTTCCTCTCCCTGCACGCCGATTTTCGCTGCGTTTTTCTCCCGCGGCCATTGAACACCACGGGCATAAAACGCAGCGAGATACGCTTTCTCTGCCTCCCATTGAAATCAATGGAAGGTCAGAGGCGTAAACGCCCGAAGATAGGGCATGTCCCCGTCTCCCATTGAAATCAATGGGAGGCATTTTAGGGCCGTTTTTGATGAGTTTTGCGGCACCGTTTTCGCGTCAAAAAACTTGTCAAAAAAACTCTGTGTGAACATAGCCTTAAAAAAAGAAACAGTTAAGCAAATATTAAGAATAACCTAATACCACAAAATATTATATTTTACTTTTATTGACTATAAAGCCAGTGTTAATCAAATGCGGAGTTTCACCTTAATCATTTAAAACATCTGAATCTTCAACATTTGTTTTTTTTAACATATCTGTTTAAGAATCAAATGCTTTGTATCTATATTATTTACAAAATATGATCACATTCATTTATCTTTTCAAATTAGTTTATAGTCTGAGAAATTGGATCTTACAGACGTTGTGGTTTCTGCTGGCACATTCTTGTGTGGGAAATTGCATAGCCATCCCTTACACGCTAGCTGTCTGGACACTTGGCTTTGATAAAATAATGAATGGGATGCAAAATGCACTGGTGTTCATTAACGGTGCCCAAGCAAAGGATGTAGTATTGGTTTTTCCTACAATTAAACTATTTACAGATTATGTAAGGGCTTCACTTTAATAAACATTAAGTTTAATTGGTTTTATTGCTAATGAAGTATTTTCACGGCAGACACTGTGGTGTATTTACATTAATAAAGCGGCTTTATGTTATGTCCTTACAGTAGTTTGTACGTGATTTTCTCTGGGTTAGGCTCTAAGGCGCTATGTGTTGAAACTAATATATTTATGTATTAAGCTTTACAGACATGTGGTTTCCATTCATCTTAATTCAACTCTCAGGAATGTCATCTGGGAAGTTATATTTACATTTTTTTTACATTCGAAATGTTTGCTTTCCTTTAAAGGTTTACCAAATGTCAAAACAATTTAAAATGTAAATACTTTGAATGCTAGAGCACTTGTGTATTGTATGAGTTAGTAGAAAAAGGAATAAAATTGGACTAAATGTAGATTGAATGTAAACATAACCACGCCAAGAGCAAATATGTACATTTCCAAGTAACATAACTTAAAAGCATTCAGCAACATGGTGTTAACTCAGAATTATTTTTCTTTCATTTCTTTCATTTATTGATATATTCCTGAGCCACTGTAGTTTTACTCCCTCATAATGTTTCATGTATTACAATGACATAATGAGGCTTGAGCTGAATTGTATGTGTAGGACTCTTAACTACTCAGTTCAAGCTACTGTCAAAGGCTTGATGTCCAGTCATGGGAGCTATCTACGAAGAATTGCAGACCAAGAAATGAGTCCAAGATAGTGGTTGTGCAGTAAAGATACACAGTCTACTAGCTAATTTTTTAAGGACTCTATTTCCATTTGTTTCCATGATGTTTCTTTGCCACTGTATCGCCGGCGGCCGCGGGTCTCCCTCACCCTAGCGGCCGCCAACCTCCCTGTACTCTGCACCGGTGTCTCTCTACTCTGGGACACCAGCGCGCTCTGCTCTCTCGACCGGCCTCTGCCCGTAGGGTGCGCTTGCTCTTCCCCATGCTCCCAACCTTTTCCAGCACATCCTGGATTTTTTAAGGAACTCTGCCCACTTGACACTGAGTGTCACGGCGCGGAGTGTGGACCCACTGGACAGTACCACATAGCGGGATAGCAGCTGGCCAACTAGATACAAAACAATATCTATAGTCCAGAAAGGGTACCTGAGGCAATGTAGACAGCAGCGGTGACACAACTTTCACTGTAGATGGCACAGTAGATGGAGCGGAAGACACGACTTGACTCTCACTGTAGATGGCACAATAGATGCAGCGGAAGACACGACTTGACTTTCACTGTAAATGGCACGGTAGCACGGGATACAGGGTACAGGCAGCAGGAACAAGTAACACTGGAAATAGAAAACACTGGGAGACCATTTGCAAGACAAACTTTAGGTAGACAACAATGCTCAGGCAAGGATCAAGTGGGCAGAGCCCTTTTTACAGTCCAGCAGCATTCTGGGCTAATTATTGACAAATGACAGCTGGACGCGTATTGGCCCTTTAAGGCCATGCACACACGGGCGAGCGCGCCCTGCGGGAAACAGTCCCAGAACCAGGAAGTGAGTGAGGAGATGTCGCTGAGAACGCAGAAATCCATGGCCGGGGCCGTCAGAGGGTAAGTCTGAACAACGGCCCTCGGCCATAGACGTTACACTGAGCAATGTTGTTGCTAACCTTGTGTTAGTCTGCAGAGGTTCCATGGCCTGTTCCTGATTTCCGTGTCAAGTCCAGTGTCCGTGACAACTTCAGTATCCATGTCTGGTGTCCGTTTCAAGTCCGGTGTTTGTGATTACTTCGGTATCCGTGTCTGGTGTCTGTGTCAAGTCCAGTGTCCGTGACAAATTCAGTATCCATGTTCATTGTCTGTTTCAAGTCCGGTGTCTGTGATTACTTCGGCATCCGTGTCCGGTATCTGTGTCAAGTCCAGTGTCTGTGACAACTTCATTATCTGTGTCCGGTGTCCATGTCAAATCCAATGTCTTCAGTATCTGTGTCCCGTGTCCGTGTCAAGTCTAATGTCCGTGATGTCTTCAGTATCCATGTCCGGTGTACTTGACGAGTCAAGTATCTGCGTCCAGTGTCCGAGACCAGTTCTTCTTCTGTTAATCCAGCACAAACCATCTTCCGATAATCCAGCAAAAACCAGCTTCCGATAATCCAGCACAAAACAGTTTCCGATAATCAAGCACAAGCCAGTTTCCGATAATCCAACACAAGACAGCTTCCGATAATCCAGCACAAAACAGCTTCCGATAATCCAGCACAAACCAGCTTCCAATAATCCAACACAAAACAGCTTCCGATAATCCTGCACAAGTCAGCTTCCGATAATCCTGCACAAGTCAGCTTCCGGCTATGCAGCACCAGCCTGCCATCCAACTACCACCGACCAGTGACAGTCCTATATTGTTTGACTAGCTGCTACTTTTGTATGGCTTATTAATAGTATCATATATACTTATTGCGTTTATACAGCACTTTATTGCACTTATATAGGGTCAATATATTACCCACATGCCCTCTTTTGTGCTGTATTTGCATTTGCAATTTTTTGAAGGTCTGCTATAGGTACAAACTTGTGCTCTGTATCCATTCAGTAGTTACACAGTCTTTTGTCCCGTTTTTAAATGTGGTTTATGGATTCCTCATTTTAATCTATTTTTTCTCATGTGTTTCAATAAAATATTTTTCTATTTTCATTATTTCTTGTGTTTTGCGAACATCTATTTCTTATAGGTCATATATATTTAGTCTTGATGCTTTTTGGGGTATACACCCTTGAATCAGCCCACATAGATTATAATATCATTACTTCCTATACTTTACATGTTTGGGCCATATTGATTCATGCTGCCATTTCTGTTAGGAAAACATGAATAGTGTCTGTGTGTTTGAGACAGGAAAATTAAATTGTGGACCCCATTGGGAAATAGACGGATGTGAATGATGACAATCCCTATACAGTGCTGCAGAATATTTTGGCACTATATACAGGAAATAATTGGAAAAGTTTCCATATGTGAAAAATACTGCAGAGAAAAATGGGGTGCTGCTAATAGCGACCAAAACATTTCTCTAATTTGCAAACCATCATCTGGCAAATGACAAAAGAAAACTTGTTTCAAAATATGTCTCCTCTTTTACATGGTTGGAAAATTTGCAGTCAAATTTGTCAAGTAAGAGTTTTATTTAGCAGCTAGAGTATAATGGACAGATTATTTCACAAACAGCAGTAAAATAAATAACACAAAAGCATCCTCATCACAAACCAATACAAATCTATGATTATCTGTTTAGACTTTGGAAAAAATATATAGTACTAATAGTTATTTAAGCAATGGATGGTCATTTCTCAAATAATCTGTGACCAGTCAATGTCTTGCTGTGTTCATACAGGTAATATGGATTCATCTGACCCTGTGTGAATGTATTTGAAATTTTAGTTAGTATGATATAATGAGTCATTCTAGAAGCTCCATCTTTATAGATGTCAATAAATAACATCAAAGCTGACCTAAATTTCACCTGATTAATAAATTTGAATTAAATGTATGAGATGCAATAAGTAATCTCCTTTATTTGCAACCTCTGACCTTTAGTAATGACCTCATTGACCCCTAACTCTCAATAAAATCAGAGCAATGCCCATGTGGCACTGTAGTTTTCAGAGGGTTTAGTAATATCCTTATGGTAATAGGCACACCAAAATGTGTAACAAAACAATATAGATAGATATAGATACATTTATAAATGGTGTTTAGGTGATTGTCATAAAATACAGTTTTCCTTTTATAAATATATGACATAATCAACAGTTATAGCAGGAGATCCTTAAATGCATCTACAAATCCTTTTATGTTGATTAAGTATAATAATAATAATAATAATTAATAAAATAAAACTATAGATAAAGTTAACATTATTAGGCATATAATCATAATACTGTATCAAGTTAATTCTCATTTTGAAATCAGAAAATCATAAATTACTGGGTCATAAAAAAAGTGAAATATGTATTGTTTTTTCACTATGAAAATAACTTTTCTTCAAATTCCCTGTTGCACATCATTCCAAAGATTATCTTCTGATTTATACTCAATGGCAGATGCACCATAGAGGCAAACTATGCAGCTGCTATCAGGGTCCTTAGAGGGGGGGTCTAACCCAGGTTTGCTGCATCCCTTCGTTTAAGGGGTAGGGATAACCTGTGTAGAGATTCCCTCTCAACAGGCCCCACAACATTAGCAAACAAGAGTCTTGGCTATGAAACCAAAGATTATTGAAGGGAGATGAGGTCAAACAAACATCAAGTCCTCCTGTCCCCGGTGGTTAGTGACGTGGTGGTGTTAATCAAGGTCGGCCATGCATTGCATGATGATGTCATGTGCAATACCCTTTTCTCTGTGCTTTTATTTGTGTACTATTGTTTCTCTCCTTTACCTGAGACAATATGAGTTATAACCCCTCAGATCTAAACCATAAAAAATAATGATACAAAACACTAAATTGGATAATAAAAGGCTGCAGTGTTTATTTAGGGTTACACATAATAAATAATACTTCAACAAATATAATTCAATCACATAAATCCTTAACTTACTGCTTAAACCTACAGACTCTAGCTGTTAAACCAAAACTAACATAAGTCCATCCTTGATATCCCGTCCACCCAGTGAAGCTGGGAGACAAAACCCCTCAGATAAACACTGCAACAAACTTAAAAGGGAGGGTGGGCCGCAACTCCTGATTCTTCTTCTCTCCTCACGGAACCACCAACACTGTGCAAATCCACTTTAAACAGACTCCAGTTTCCCGCTCTAGCAGCCCTCCACCAATTTGCTGCGTTCAGCTCAGAAGACATGAAATATTCCACAGCTTGTAAGTACTAGTTGCATCCAATAAAGGAGAGTAAAAGAAAGTTTAATAGGTACAATCTTAAATAACATAAGATATTGGCTCAATCTACCGATCGGGCTCCTGCCTGAATACTCGTCGCCTTTTTAATTTTGTTATATGTATTTTATATGTTTTTTTATGTGTTTTTTATATATTAACTTGATGCATAGTTTTTTTAGTACCTTGAATATGGGCTATATATCCTTAGTTGTAAGATTATTAAATATATTAAAGGGGTTGTTGCCCAACAATAAGCTAACCACATGGTGTCCCGCTTCTGGAAACCCTAGCAATCAGCTGTAATCTATGGGAGACCATTGCAGCAAATGTTCAATTTCCCTGTAGCGCTACCACGGGGGAACTGAAGCATTGCACATTTCCCTTTGAAATCAATGGGCTGCCTGGGTGGTGGTTGGGTCCTTTAGAGCAGGCGTGGCCTCATTTGGTCCGGTTCTGCACGGCCTCACTCAGACCGTGCTGCCGCGGCGTTATTCGCTCTGTCAGCGGCAGTTTGAGTGAGGTTGGTATGTGCGGGGCCCAAGAGTGGATCAGTCCGGTCACCTGACTTGAGTCGGTGACGTGAGGTCATGTGGCCGGACTGGTCCACTCCCGGGCTGGCACAGTCCAGTCATCTGACACAACAGCAAGCCCCGACCTCACTCTGACCGCAGCTGCCACCGTGTCATTCCCTCCTTGACTCTGTCCCTTACTTACTCAAAGTGAGTTCCAGGTGACGTAAAGGTTTTTTTTTCAACAAGAACATTTATGATATATCCACATGATATGTCATAAATATCTGATAGATGCGGGTCCCACCTATGGATCCCATATCTATCTCTAGAACGGGGCTCCTAAACACTGTTCTACCTCTTTGTTTTGTGATGAAGCTTGGGATTTCCGACCATAAAGAAGAAAACAGCGTAGCTCGGTGGGCTATGCGGTTTCCGTAAGTCCCATAGAACTGAATAGTAGTTACACAAACAGCATAACTTGCATGCTGCGCTGCTTCCATAACTGCTATTTACTACTATGTGCGTTACGGAAACAGCACAGCTCAGCGAAACATGCTGTTTTCTTCTTCATGGTCAGAAATGAGCAGAAACACAGAGAAGTACAATGGGGTTTAGGGGGCCCCGTTCTAGAAATGGATGTGGGTCCCAGAGGTGGGACCAAAATCTATCTGACATTTATCAGTATTGTGAGAAAATAAACATGGACTGCACAATCCATAATATATACGTTGATCTGAGCCGCTAGGCATAATTTATAAGCATGAACATGAGGTTCTTTGTTAACATTTTGATCAAACTGTATGAGCCCACTTGCCACTTCACGGCGACCTCTTTAAAGTGTGTCCCTACTCTATTGGTTGCAGCACCGCATGGCGGCCACCGCCACCACAGCACCGCTCCTGCAGAGGGAGCAACCCAGGGGTCCAAAAGCACCCATGCTATCAGACCATGCCAAGCCTCCTTGGCTCTGGGCCACGTCCCCCCACAAGTGCAGCACTACAGCAACAGACGCCACCCCACAGCACCACAACATGTGACATGTGAACAGATGGAATGAGCTCACCTTACCATGCGCCTCCAGTGGCCAACTGAGAGCACAAGCAAGAGCAGAAACACTTATGAGGTCATTCCTGGATTAAAATCATCTGGGGGGTTTTTCAAATGCATGGAGTGCTGGTGCCAAGTAAAACAAAAGAATTGAGGAGGCCAGAATATACAATATCAGCATTGTGAGAAAATAGACATAGACCCCACAATCCAGAATATGTACGTTGATCTGAGCCGCTAGGCATAATTTATAAACATGAACATGAGGTTCTATGTGGATATGTCATAAATGTCCCTGATGGGAAAACCCCTTTAAGTGTGTAAATTGGAACAACTTAGGGCCCAGTCACACGAGCGTGAATATCATCCGTGTGTTGTGCATGGAAATCACGCACAGCACACTGACCCATTGATTTCAATGGGGCCGTTTACACACGTGCGTGAGTTTTCATGCAAGGATTTGTTGCGTGAAACTCACTGCATGTCCTATATTGGTGAATTTTCACACACCTACACGCCCATTGAATTCAATGGGTGCGTCGAAACCATGTACCGCACATGGATGAACGTGCGGTGAGTGATTTGCGCATCAATTCTTTTGAAAAAAAAAGATGTGCTTTGCGAGTGCGTGAATAACGCATGCCACTCGCAAAGCACACTGATGTATAACGCAACACACACGGACCAGATTTACGCACGTTTTTCACACGCGTGAATCTTATACGCTCGTGTGAATGTAGCCTTACTTTGGTGAGCAGTTCTTTTCAAAACTTACCAAAGAGATGACTGCGCTCCAGACTGACCGATATAGTGGCAACATCATCAATAACCGCTAACATCACATGCCTCACCAAAGAGAAGCAATTCCAGACATCACATTAGGGGTGAGTTAATTCAATGTTTGACCAAATATAACAGGCTAATTTTTACGTTGAAAAATTTGTATGGCCCGCGAATGATGTTATAAATATCCAAATGGCCCTTGGCAAAAAAAAGGTTCCCCACCCCTGGTCTAGAGCAAGAGACGCTCTCTGTAACCACTCTCCACTCTGGCTTATAGATGAGAGTCCTAAACGGGGCCCTTCCCACTGGAAAACACAATATCCATTTTATTGGTCAGTACAAGGACTAACTGTAATGGCAGGAAGGAGGTGAAGGGAAAGTGAGCCCTAATCTACCCACCGCCCTGTCCCTGCCTACTTGCAACGACCCGCCCTAGGCGACGAGGTACAACTGGGCGGCGGTCCCTACGCTGTCTAAGTGCACAGGAAAACAAACAGGGAACACGCAAGGGAAGGGGCAGTAGCCACGGAACGCCACGAGGAAACGGAGCGGCGAACGAACAGTCAGGACCAGGATGAAGTGAGTACACCCGAGCGGGCACGGAGACAGAAGCACGGCAGAAGCAGGCCAGGGGCAAAGCAAAGCAGGTCAAGCAGAACTGCAGCACGGCAGAAGCAGGCTGGAGCAAGCAGCAGTGGGGCCAGGAATCCAAAAGAATTACAAGCACTGAGGGAGAGAACAGGGCAGGTAATAAAGGACAGGGGGCGGAGCTAACTCCGACAGACCAGGCCGCGATAGGCTCTCCCACTCCTGAGCCTGCCACCCTGGTTGGTGGGAGATGGTGTCAGTCGAACAGGTCTGGCCTCAGGTGTGGATTGATTAATCCCAGGAGTATACCTAGATGAAGTACCTGGCAGATCCCTAACAGTACTCCCCCTTTTATGAGGGGCCACCGGACCCTTACTAAGGGGACCCGGTTTAGTGGGGAAGAGAAGGTGGAACCTCCTGATCAATACCCCAGCGTGAACATCACGGGCAGGTACCCAAGTCCTCTCCTCCGGCCCGTATCCTCTCCAATGGACCAGGTACTGGAGGGAGCCCTGGACCATCCTACTGTCCATAATCTTGGCCACCTCGAATTCCACCCCCTCAGGGGTGAGAACGGGAACAGGAGGTATCCTCGAGGGGGACCAGGACGGGGAGCAGCGTTTAAGGAGGGAGGCATGGAAGACGTCATGTATGCGAAAGGATGGGGGGAGCTCCAGACGGAAGGATACAGGGTTGAGGACTTCAATGATCTTATAAGGTCCAATAAATCGGGGAGCAAACTTCCTGGACGGGACCTTAAGGCGCAAGTTCCTGGACGACAACCAGACCAAATCCCCGACGAGAAACCGGGGGTTAGCAGAACGTCTACTATCCGCCTGAATCTTTTGTGCGCTCTGGGACGCCTCTAGGTTCTTCTGAACCTGGGCCCAGACAGTGCACAGTTCCCGATGAACATCCTCTACCTCAGGATTATTGGAACAACCAGGGGAGACGGAGGAGAACCTTGGGTTAAACCCGAAATTACAGAAAAACGGGGAGACCCCTGACGAGTTACTGACCCGGTTATTCAGGGAAAATTCAGCAAGGGGAAGGAATGAGACCCAATCGAATTGACAGTCAGAGATGAAACACCTTAAATATTGTTCCAGGGATTGGTTGGTCCTTTCCGTTTGGCCATTAGTTTCGGGATGGAAGGCGGAGGAGAAGGACAGATCAATCTCCAACTTTTTACAAAAAGCTCTCCAAAATAAGGAAACAAATTGTACCCCTCTGTCAGAAACGATATTGACTGGGGCCCCATGGAGACGCAGGATGTGTTTCACAAACAAAGAAGCTAACGTCTTGGCGTTAGGTAGCTTCTTAAGGGGCACAAAGTGACACATCTTGCTGAAGCGGTCGACTACCACCCACACCACCGACTTGCCCTGAGATGGAGGCAAATCGGTGATAAAATCCATGGAGATATGGGTCCAAGGTCTCTGGGGAATGGGCAAGGAACGTAGTAGGCCCGCAGGTCGGGACCTAGGGGTTTTGGACCTAGCGCAAACCTCACAAGCGGCGACGTAAGCCCTAACATCTTTAGGAAACCCAGGCCACCAATAGTTTCTGGTAATGAGGTGTTTGGTGCCCAAGATGCCAGGATGACCAGATAGAGCGGAGTCATGGTTTTCCCTGAGTACCCTCAGCCGGTATTGCAGGGGAACAGTTTGTCCCCAGGGACGTTCCCGGGAGCTGCACCCTGATCAGCCGCGATATCAGAAGCTAAATCAGAATCCGTGGCAGAGACGATTATACCAGGGGGTAAAATACAAGCAGGATCCTTCTCGGAAGGAGGATTGGCCATGAAACTACGTGACAGAGCATCAGCCTTAATATTCTTGGACCCAGCCC